>NW_016811667.1:393105-433583 GCF_001698545.2 Rhinopithecus bieti
AAAAAAAAAAAAAAAAAAAAAAAAACAGCTCCTCAGTCACACTAGCCACATTTCAAGCGCACAATTGCCACATAAGGCCGGCGACTACCATGCTGGACAGTGCAGCTATGGTACATTTCCAATACTGCAGGAAAGTCAAATGGCCCGCGCTGCTGTGGGGAATCAGAAGAGGCACGCCATTCCTGGGAAGAACAAAAACCTCTTAGAGAGGCTTAAAAATTTTGCCATTAACACGGAAAAAAAATCTTCTAGTTCCATTCCTCCATCTTATTTTCTCACGTTCTAGACAATGTTTCTTTTTTTTATTCATTATCTGCCTATTTTCTCACATTTTCCTATCCTTTTTTCTTATTTTCTCTCACTTTTCTAACAAAACATGCAGTCCATCTTTAATGATTTGATGCATTTATTTAGGGTTTTAAATTTTCTCAATGTTAACATGTAAGGAGCTGAATGAACATTATTTCTAATGTGTTTTCAAAAAAAAAAAAAAGCCATATTTAGAGGAGACTGTTTTTTAAGGTAGGTGACCTTAGGTGTGTTTCCCCCACCTGAGAACATTATTCTTCCATAGAAAGGGTTTCTCACCATTGGAATCCGGGCTGAAAAAAAAAATTGCAATTCTAGTTCTGGCCTCTGGGATTTCCTTGCACTGAGGCCGGGCTCAGTCCTCTGGGCCGCGAAGTGGGCGCGGAACCTGTCCGTCCGCCGAACTCCTACCGCCACCTAGCGGAGAGAAGGCGCAAGGGCTCCTTTGCCACTGGCGGTTACCAGGCAACAAAGGCACGCCCCGGCCCACGTTAAGGAGGAGGGCGCAGACCGAAGGACACTGAAAGAGCTGTAACAACCCCACTTTCGATTGGCTGAAGAACTCTCATTCTTCTCATGAGCCAATGAGAAGAGGCACGCGGATGTCGTCAGACGCTATGTGACTCCTCCCACCCACGCTCTGGCAACGCGTCTGGAGACCGCGGGGGGTTACGTCGGACCTGCAGGCCCTGACTGCCCCATGCGCACCCCACAGCTCGCGCTCCTGCAAGTGTTCCTCCTGATGTTCCCCGATGGCGTCCGGCCTCAGCCCTCTTCCTCCCCATCAGGGGCAGTGCCCACGTCTTTGGACCTGCAGCCAGGGACGGATGGCGGAACCCTCCAGTCCTCTTCAGAGGCGACTGCAACTCGCCCAGCAGTGCCTGGGATCTCTACAGTGGTCCCTACTCTCGTGACTCCCTCGGCGCCTGGGAATAGGACTGTGGACCTCTTCCCAGGTGAGGGAAAACGTTGTGGGGGTGGAAACTTACTTGTGAGATCTAAAATTCTGTGAGCAAAGTTGAACTGCCACAAAGCAGGAGTGGGGCTGTCGGAAGGAGGGTGAGCACCTGGGAGAGTTTGGGAATCCTCATCCTACTCAGTCTGTGTTGTTCTTTCATAGTCTTACCGATCTGTGTCTGTGACTTGACTCCTGGCGCCTGCGATATAAATTGCTGCTGCGACAGGGACTGCTATCTTCTCCATCCGAGGACAGTTTTCTCCTTCTGCCTTCCTGGCAGCGTAAGGTGAGCTTCGTTGCTCAGATTGAATCCTAAAGGGATTGGAGCCTACAATGGATAACATTTGGATGTAAGAAGAGTTAGGCTTTGTGCCTCCTGCCCCTACTTCCACTCCTAGGACATTCCCTTGGTTTTTCCTAGAAACTGCCTTTTCTGATTCTCTAGAGCAGGGCTGGCCAGTAGAATAAGACCTTCGTGTCGTCCTATAGGTGTCCAAGGAGTCCTCTCTTTGGCATCTGGCCGATATTGCCAGGGCACTCTTTTAGAAGGGGCACCCGCCCCTTCTAAATATATCTTCTCCTTCCTCTTTCCTCACAGGTCTTCAAGCTGGGTTTGTGTAGACAACTCTCTTATCTTCAGGAGTAATTCCCCATTTCCTTCAAGAGTTTTCATGGATTCTAATGGAATCAGGCAGTTTTGTGTACATGTGAACAACTGTGAGTAGAAACATGTTGGCTGTTCTCATGTGCTAATACAGGAGTGTTATCATTTGTCTTCCCTGGGCCACATTGGAAGAATCGTCTTGGGTCACACATAAAATACACTAACAGCAGCTGATGAGTTAAAAAAAAAAAAAAAAAACCAGCAAAAAAACTCTTAGTGTTTTAAGAAAGTTTACGAATTTGTGTTGTTGGGCTGCATTCAGAGCCGTCCTGGGCTGCATGCGGCTGGTGGGTCGCAGGTTGGACAAGCTTGGTCTAACATTTACTGAGAATTGGCTTTTATTCTGGCCTTTTTTTCCATTTCTTTCTTTTTTAAACTTTTTTTTCTTTTGTCCTTTGAATCTCTACCCCTCTTTCTGCCTTTTCTCTCTTATTACTGAATACATTTGCATTTTTTTCTTTTTCTTTTTTTTTTTGAGACCGAGCCTCGCTCTGTCACCAGGCTGGAGTGCAGTGGCATGATCTGAGCTCACTGCAACCTCCACCTCCAGGGTTCAAGTGATTCTCCTGCCTCAGCCTCCCGAGTAGCTGGAACTACAGGCACGTGCCACCATGACTAGCTAAATTTTGTATTTTTAGTAGAGACAGAGTTTCGCAGTGTTGGCCAGGATGGTCTTGATCTCTTGACCTCGTGATCTGCCCGCCTCAACCTCCCAAAGTGCTGGGATTACAGGTGTGAGCCACTGCGAACCAGTCACATTTGCAACTTTTTATGTTCTACTGGCTGCGGATCAGAAAACTCATAAATAGCTTTAATTTCAATCCTTTTAATCATTCCTCTTAACTCAGATAATCACAGATAGACTGTATCCCCCACTTACTACAATCTCCATGAGGATACTAACTGAATCCCCAGTGCCTAACACATAGTAAGCACCAAATAATGTTTGAATGAATATCTTTGACAAATGAGTCTGTGCCAACCTTATTTTCATTTCATGAGGCAACAGTGTAGGAGGAGCATTGGATTAAGATCTCAGTCCTGCCATTTCCTTACCAGCTATACAGACTTGGGCAAATCCCTTAGCATTTCTAGGCCCGTTTCTTCAACTACAAAGTGAGAAATAATATCATTGGCTTTGTATATGAAAGTGCTCTACAACTGTAGAGTACAATAAAGATTTGAGATTATTTTGGGGGATGGTGAGTGGACTTAGAAATTTGCTGGTGATGGCTATAACATTTCTAAAGATATTAAGCTAATCTTTTTTTTTTAAATGTCTATGAAGCAAAATAATGTTCCTGCACAAAATGGATTTAAATGTCTCTTGCATCCTGGAAGTCACCTCATCCTGATTTCATCTGACTGTTAATAAGATTTGCAAAACTATATTTGTCTCAGAAAACAACCAATTTTTGGTTTGGGGGGCCTTGAATTTGAAAGCAGTTATCAGAAGCCTTGTGGTTATTTAGATCGTAATAGGGTAAAGGGAACAAGGTGAATACTTCATTTTAAGATAAGGTTGTGGCCTGGCGCAGTGGCTCACACCTGTAATCTCAGCACTTTGGGAGGCCGAGGTGGGCAGATCACTTGAGGTCAGGAGTTTGAGACCAGCCTGACCAACATGGTGAAACCCTCTCTCTACTAAAAATACAAAAAATTATCCAGGCATGATAGTGGGCACCTGTAATCTCAGCTACTTGGGAGGCTGAGGCAGGAGAATCATGTGAGCCTGGGAGGCAGGTGGAGGTTGCATTGAGCTGAGATTGCACCATTGCACTCCAGCCTGGGTGACAGAGCGAGAGTCTGTCTCAAAAAAAGATGATGTTGTCTCTTCTTTTCCAAACATTTTACTGCCTTTTAAATCCAGCCTTATGAGCATGCTCCAGGGTTATTGCAATGGCACCTACCTGGGGCTCCCTGCTTTTGATCCCCACTCCTGCCTCCCACACCATCCTGCACACTCCTTCGGGATCAGTGGATCTGAACTTTCTTTAACCAACACCACCTGAGGGAGGAATATGGCCACTTCCAGTAGTAATTATGGTTCATTACATCAATGAACTTTTCCCTGAATGAGGCTTGGGTGTACATTCATGTTTAGTCTGAAAAAGACAAAAGTTTCCCTTTGGTTCTGATTATTTGCCCACCTTCCTCACATATATACACATAGCATATACACACAGTATACACAGCTATGGAGAATCACTTCACTAGATTAATCTTTCTATAATATTGCATTATGTTGCTTCCTTACTCAGAAACCTCCATTACTTCCCACTACCCGTAAAATAACATCCAACTTCTTAGCTGGCCAGTCAAATCTCCTATTTGATCCAACTTAGTGTTCCTGGCTCTTTTAGCATTACTCTCTACTTGACCCTCTGCTTTGGCCGAACTCATCTACTCATTGTCCTCAAGATATGCCCTGTATTTTTCCCAAGTTTGTATTTGCTTTTCTTTCTGACTCTATAGTTCCTTTTTCTCTCTGCATTTTGAAATACCTGTATTTTCCATGAGTGTTTTCTTGCTCATCTATTGGAAGTAAGCCCATCCTCAGAAGTTCTAAAGCATTTTGTTTGAGTCACCCTCTTAGAACCTACAGGATTTCTTATATTGTTATTAGTTTATGTAAACATCGTATCTTTCCAGGTAAATTGTCAACACCATGAAAGGATGAACCATATCTTTGTTTCCCTATGGTGCTTAGTATCTATTGGTACAGCCAGGCCTGGTGGCTCGTCCTGTAATCCCAGCACTTTGGGAGGCCAGGGCAGGAGGATTGCATGAGCCCAGGAGTTCGAGACCAATCCTGGCAACATAGCGAGACCCAGTCTTTACAAAACATAGTAAAATTAGCTGGGTGTGGTGGTGCATGCCTGTAGTGCCAGCTACTTTGAAGGCTGAGGTGGGAGGATTGCTTGAGCCCAGGAGTTCGAGGCTGCAGTGAGCTGTGATCATGCTACTGTACTGCAGCCAGGGCAACAGAGTGAGATCCTGTCTCCAAAATAAAATAAAATAAAATTTGTTAAAAAGTATCTACTGATAATGATCATCAGTAAATTATGTTTTTAGTCAAAGTCTGTGCAGCATGCTGGAGTGGGGAAAAAACACCAGGAATAGGAGTCTGCAGTCTACTCTCGGCTCTGCAAGCTGGCCCTCTGGCTTTTTGCTACTCTTTTACCTCTGAGGATCGAAATTTCCTCATGGGATTAGGTTAGATGGTCTGTAGGCTTCCTTTGACATCTGAAATTGTAATAGAAATCTAAATACCTTTAAGCTCTTTTAGATGTAATATCTATGATGGTAGAAATTTTAGGCAAAAATTCTACTTAGCCTATATTTACCATCACTACTGCCAATATCTTTGCACCGAAGTGAGAGATAAAATGTTAACTTTCTCTTATTCATTTAAGCCATGAAAAAATAGCTAAATAGATATTTTGCCATCTCAGTTCACCTTCTTTCTTAGCTTAACTTTTATTTCATTTATAAAGATACAAATAACTGCATTTTACATGAGGTAAATATCTCTTCCATGTGGTTTTCAGGGTATGAGTTGCGAAGGAAATGTTAAAATAGCTCTTGGAAGCGTTAGGCTTTGAAGATTTCAGATCAGAGGTGGAAAGTGACCCATAGACCAGCAGCATCAGCATCACCTGTTTCAGAGCAATGCTTTTCAGATTCTACTATGCATACACATTACCTGGAGATCTTGTTAACATGAAGATTTTGATTCAGGTCTGGGGAGTGGCCTGAGAGTCCGCATTTCTGAGAAGCTCCTAGGTAATCCTGGAGCTACTAATGTGTGCACCCCACTTTGAGTAAGAAGGATCTAGGAGACGCGTGGAGAGTGAGTAGTCTGAAAGGCCCCAGAATTGAGAGCTGCATTCATGCTGACTTTTCAGAAGCTGAAAAGTCAGATAATTAAGATGTTATCCATTATCACAGAGGATAAAGGTCAGGTTCATTTAACATGGAATCCTTATTTGCTTTCAATGATGCAAGTATTGTAACCTCTTTTACTGTGTACAAATGACCATTAATTATATGAAGAATGAAACTGGCAAGAGGCATGTTTCCCTATGTTCTTTTTTCAATTTAGCACCTGAGTAGTAAAGCAGACAGAGTGTTGTCAATCACCTGCCATCGTCTGGGCAGGGGACAGCATCACAGCCCTTTTCCTACATCTCTCTACTGGTTCTAAAGTGCTATAAAGAGAAGACTGCAGGAGTTTGGGTAGATTTATACATTGCTATCATAGAAATTATAGAATTGTTCCAGAAAATACCCTTTTTAAGTATCTAAAATCTTGAATGGAGGAATTATAAGGCTTAAGGAATAAAATGCAACAAATCTATGAACTTGAGAGATAGAAACATTGTTAGGACTGGTCAGTTGAAGTTTAGAGGAAACAGGAAGATTTGGGAAGGACAGATCAAATAATTGTCATAAATCTCTCTAATTGTTCCATGTTCCTATGGAAATAGTGCGATTCTGTTAGAGACTCATTTGATATGCGGCAGACATGAGCATTATCGAGCTTCCTATTTTCTTTTTTTTTTTTTGAGATGGAGTTTCACTCTTATTGCCCAGGCTAGAGTGCAGTGGTGTGACCTCGGCTCACTGCCACCTCTGCCTCCCAGGTTCAAGCGATTCTTCTGATTACAGGGGCCTGCCACCATGCCTGGCTAATTTTTTGTATTTTAGTAGAGATGGGTTTCACCATGTTGGCCAGGCTGGTCTCAAACTTCTGACCTCAGGTGATTCACCCGCCTTGGCCTCCCTAAGTGCTGGGATTACAGGCCTGAGCCACCACGCCTGGCTGAGCTTCCTATTTTCATCACAAATTGCTGATCATACACATTCTTGGCCATCAGTGACTTGAAACTGACTGGCATTCATTGACCATATTCTTATCTCAGATCTTCATATTAAAACAATAATTCAGTTAGTAGATTGTGAATAAATTAAGAAGTGATGGAAATCAGAATTGTTATTTCTGGAGATGGAGTATTGATTGGGAGCCTTCTGGGGAAATATTCTGTAACTTGATTTAGGTAGTGGTAGTACAAGTATATACATTTGTAAAAATTCTTTGAGTTTGCACTTAAGATTTGCACCCTGTATATTATGCTTCAATTAAAATATTTTTTAAAATTAGTTACTTGGCATGTTTTTCTTTTATCTAAATTTCCCTTTTCTTTTAAAAAACATTTTAGCAAAATTAAACTATTTCCAGAAGCTTCAAAAGGTCAATGCAACCAACTTCCAGGCCCTGGCTGCAGAGTTTGGAGGTGAATCATTCACTTCAACATTCCAAACTCAATCACCACCATCTTTCTACAGGGTGAGCCTGGGGAAGGGGATGGGATTGTTTGGTTTGGTTTTTACTCTCATAGCAGACAGCTGACAAGGTATCTTTGCAGCACTACGCTGCAGCTAGCTAAACCATTGTCAGCTCTTTGGAGGGCAGTACTGTCCATGTAATCATGCCCTTGAGTTAACCTTGTTTCTACTCTTTCTTTTCTGTTGTAGTCTAGTTCAGTCTCACTATGAACAAATTTTCTTTCATATTTTATTCAGGCTGGGGACCCCATTCTTACTTACTTCCCCAAGTGGTCTGTAATAAGCTTGCTGAGACAACCTGCAGGAGTTGGAGCTGGGGGACTCTGTGCTGAAAGCAATCCTGCAGGTGAATCCAGAGCAAAAGTCCAACCTTTTCATTCAATTTAAAACAGGCTTTCTCATGTACCACTCTGTTAACTATTTGTGTTTAAGGTTTCCTAGAGAGTAAAAGCACAACTTGCACTCGTTTTTTCAAGAACCTGGCTAGTAGCTGTACCTTGGATTCAGCCCTCAATGCTGCCTCTTACTATAACTTCACAGTCTTAAAGGTAGGTGTCCTTTCTCTCCCTACACTGTCACTACTATGAAGTTGAAGTGAACATGCGTCTCACTGTTGTGGGTTGTGGAAAGAGCATTGAACTAGAAGTCAGAATCCCCAGGAGCCATGTAAAAGACAGAGGGCCTGGAAACCATATCTGAAGACAAATGCAATAACCGGGGATATATATCCAGGATAAGAGATCATCACCCTTTTCACTAATGGGATCGGCTTGCAAGGGTGGAAGGGGGAAAACACCTATTTCACCAAACTTCTTGCTTTTGCTATTCAGTAGAGC
The DNA here is from genome assembly GCF_001698545.2 of Rhinopithecus bieti. NCBI lineage: Eukaryota > Metazoa > Chordata > Mammalia > Primates > Cercopithecidae > Rhinopithecus > Rhinopithecus bieti. Next base: position 401,222 of record NW_016811667.1, read on the forward strand.
TCTGTCAGAGTAGACAGGCTTCACAGTCTATCACCCTCCTGTCTGGCTCCACTTCCTGGCATTTTAGTGTAAAGAAGAGTCAGGTGGAATAGAGGAAGTAAATCATTCTAATATATTGAGTTCTCCCCTCCCCCTAAAAAAGCCAAAGTCTATTGTTAGTAATGTGAAACCATAAGCTTCTGGTGATTTTTGGTAAGGTAGATGCACACTCATGTCCCTGCTGTTCTCCTAGGTTCCAAGAGGCATGACTGATCCACAGAATATGGAGGTATGATGCTGTTGTACCAGGAAAAAGGAAAAAGAATATTTGGCTCCTCTGCATCTGAGGCAATTTTAGTCTAAGTTGTACTGTTGAAAGATAAATGTAAGCGTGATATAGCCAACAATTAAGTAGGGATCTAAAATGGTGCTTTTGCAAGTGCGTTCTATACAATTAATAGCCTCATATGAAACCAAGATCCATAAGGTGTTAGATAGGTTTGTAAACATTGGGTTAAATAAACTATATTTTGGGTGGGCTTCTTAATATTTTTTAGAGACAGGGTCTTGCTCTGTCACCCAGGCTGAAGTGCAGTGGCATGGTCACGGTTCACTGCAGCCTAAACCTCCTGGGCTCAGCTAATCCTTCTACCTCAGCCTCCCAAGTAGCTGGGACTATAGACATGTGCCACCACGCCCAGCTAATGTTTTACTATTTTGTAGAGATGGGGATCTCGCTATGTTGTCCAGACTGGTCTTGAACTGCTGGCCTCAAACAATTCTCCTGACCTGGCTTCCCAAAGTATTGGGATTACAGGCGTGAGCCATCTCACCCCACCTGGAGTCTTTAATTTGCTAAAGGGCCTTATTAATCTCTAAGGGGAATACTGAATATAGTATTTCTAACAATTATTTGACTATGGAACCCTTGTTTTATATTTAACAGAACTAGTGTTCTGAGAAATAAGTTTTAAGAAGTGCTGGTTTAGAAAGACTTTTGAATTTAAGTTGTTGGCTGGCGATGGAAGAAGAAAGAGGGTGGTCAAGGGGAAGGAAAAATACTTACCTTAGCATGATATCTATTAATAGATACGAGACAAAATACCGCCTTCAGTTTTAGTTAACTATTTGCTTCTTTTCATTGCTAGTTCCAGGTTCCTGTAATACTTACCTCACAGGCTAATGCTCCTCTGTTGGCTGGAAACACTTGTCAGAATGTAGTTTCCCAGGTAGGGATACTGACCTCAGATTCTGGACTGATGTATGTTGATCAACACTGCCAGAGGTGCCTCATCTTCCATTAAGTGTCAGACTGACCCCACTGAATTTCATCTGCATTCTTTAACAATGTTGGGAATGCAAACTTGTGGCATTGGTAGATTCTTGGTTGTAATCCTTGTTAAAAGTAGCATACTGTGAATTTCAACAATTCCCAACAATTTTGAAATTAAACTTGTCAATAATTGAGTCTGTTGTCCTCCCTACCACGTTTCAGTTATTTCCATCACCACATCCTCCAGTATTTCAGGTTCAGGACTTTAAAATTATTTCTGACACCTCTTCTGTTGTCCACCTGCAGTCTGTTACCGATTCTTACTGACTGACCACATTTTCTTCTCTTCACACAGTCAGTATCATCTGAAAGTCTGAAGTAGATTAATCAACTTCTATTCCTCTGTTCTTTAAACAATCTAACCTAAAAAAGTAAGAATTTTCTTAAGGCATCTTCTTAAAGACTATGCTCAGAAATTTAAGGTTACTTTCAATTGTTATATCCCCAGCAACTATCTTTATTAATTCTCAAACATTGTGAGAGCCAAGTAAATCAGATTTGTTTCATGCTCACCTCTGCCTGTTTCTACTTGCCTTCCTCTGCCCGTAATCAACTTATGTTTTCTACCCTTTCAATTCCTACCATAAACTCACCTACCCATAAACCCTTTTAAAGGGCTCTATCCAGTTTCTTTTTCATATACAAATATAATATGAAATCATCTTTATCTTTCATAGTATTTGTGTTTGGCATTTTTAACATTACTGTTTCAGTCTACCTCATTTAGTTATAAAAACACCTTTGAAGACAGAAAATCTTCTGTCCTAAACATATTTGGCCCAATAACTATTTTTTATTAATTGATTCTTTTTTGCATTTCAGGTCACCTATGAGATAGAGACCAATGGGACTTTTGGAATCCAGAAGGTTTCTGTCAGTTTGGGACAAACCAACCTGACTGTTGAGCCAGGCGCTTCCTTCCAGCAACACTTCATCCTTCACTTCAGGGTTAGGGCCCTTCTCTCATAGGGGATTTAGAGGGGAAGAAATATCGGGTTAGAAATAGTTCCTTTGCTTTTCTAATACATGTGAAATAGAATAAGAATATGAAGGCCTAGTTCATTCTGTCGATTGAGGCTTCAACATTTAATATTCCATAGTTTTACTACAAGATGTAGTTATCCTACAAGTGTTTACTCAACATTTTCTCCAATTCTCTATCTGGCCCCTAACAAAGCAGGACTTCAATCTCAAATCAAAACTTTTTTTATAGTCATTTTGAATCATAAATTCAGCCAACACCTACAAAAATTCTTTAACTAGCTTTTCTCATATTTCTGGGCAGTCAGCATTTTATTCATTTCCCACTTAATCTAAGTGTTCAGTCTTAATCACCGCCATTTGGCTTTCTGCTACTTCTTTCCTCTTTTTGAACCCAGCATAGATTTTCTCAACTCTACCCTCAGGTGATCAACCAACTGCTGTGTCTCTCAGAACTCATCTCCGGAACATCTATAGTTAAATCAAATATGTATTTTTTAAATTACATTTAAAATCTTCAGATTTTAACCAGGCTGTGTTATTATTGCTAAATTGCTAGTAATTTTTGAGAAACAGGGTTAAGGGATCCTTAGTAGGTTCTTCGTTGTAATCCTTTGTAAAAGCAGCATATTGTGAATTTCAATATTCAGATCATGAAGGATTTATTTTAGTGAGTTAAGAAAAGTGAAAGAAGCAAAATTCTACACTGTGGAAAGAAGCCAGAGCGTTCAGTGTAGCTCACTTACTGCATTGCCTTGCCTTAAGGAAGGATATGGTGAAGCCAAGCAGTGGGAGGTGGGAAAGCATGCTTACCTCCATAATTGACTTCTCTTCACTCTTTCTGCAGGCTTTTCAACAGAGCACAGCTGCTTCTATCACCAGTCCTAGAAGTGGGAATCCTGGCTATATAGTTGGGAAGCCACTCTTGGCTCTGACTGGTGATGTAAGTTATTCAGTATCCTTTTTAGAGCTGGGTGGCCTGTTGCAACCTAATGAGAAAAGCAGCGAAGGCTTTCAAACTTATGTTAGACTAGCCAAAGGTGAGAAATTTTTTGTTCGTTTTAATGAGGTACTTATATACTAATATATGGTTAATCATTTTTGGAATCGTAGTTGTCTCTCTGTGATTTTTTGAGGAAAAAAACAAATTTGTGACTTGCACATTATGATAGTAATACAAAATAAATAGCATTAAGGGAGAAAGAGAACATACATTTTACAATGCTGCCCCTTTTTTTTTCTGTTATGATGTCCTTGATCATCACTTTTCCACTTTGGATGACCCTCTTACAGAGCCAGGGTAATGGAAGTTGCTCTGTTAACAGACATGAGGTACAGTTTGGAGTGAATGCAATATCTGGATGCAAGCTCAGGTAGTTCTTTGCTTCCACATCATTTCCTGCAATTTCACTGGGAATATGTAGGGAATATGCTGATATGGTAACTTTTATATTTTTAATGACTTCAGAAGATGCTAAGTCAGGAATAGTGTTTTACTCTAAATAGTGTTAATATTGCTAAGAGTTTTCTGGCAGTCGTTAATACCTACTAAGGATTATATCCTCTGGTCTATTTTATAATATTATTTCCAATGTTTGGTTTAATATACAGTACTAATATGGGTATATTATTATGTTAGCATCGGACTTCGGCCTCCATGGTGTTTAATTACAGGTTGAAGAAGGCAGACTGCAGCCACTTGCAGCAGGAGATTTATCAGACTCTTCATGGAAGGCCCAGACCAGAGCATGTTGCCATCTTTGGTAATGCTGACCCAGCCCAGAAAGGAGGGTGGACCAGGATCCTCAACAGGCACTGCAACATTTCAGTAAGGAGAGAAATACACTTTCTGATGAAGACTCATTTTTACCCTTTGTAAATCACGGATAGTAAGTTTAAAACCAGCCTTGTCTCCGTAGATAATGCATTTGTCATAGAAGGAAGAGTATAAGAAATCATGCCCACTCAAAGCCCTTTTCTTTTTTTTTTTTTGAGATGGAGTCTCATTCTGTTGTCCTGGCTGGAGTGCAGTTGCGTGAACTCAGTTCACTGCAACCTCCACCTCCTGGGTTCAAGGGATTCTCCTGCCTCACTCAGCCTCCCCAGTACTGGGACTACCAGGCACCCGCCACCACACCTGGCTGATTTTTGTATTTTTAGTAGAGACGAGGTTTCAACATATTCGGCAGGCTGATCTTGAACTCCTGACCTTGTGATCCGCCTGCCTTGGCCTCCCAAAGTGCCGAGATTACAGGTGTGGGCCACCGTGCCTGGCCTTTTGGTTTTTTTTTTGTTTCTTGTTTTTTTTAAGACAGGATCTTGCTCTATTACCTAGGCTGGAGTGCAGTGGTATGATCATGGCTCATTGCAGTCTCAACTTTCTGGGCTCAAGAGATCCTCCCACCTCAGTCCCTCAAGTAGCTGGCACCACAGGCACATGCCACCATGCCTAGATAATTTTTTGATTTTTTTGTAGAGACAAGGTCTCACTATGTTGTTCAGACTGGTCTCAAACTCCTGGGCTCAAGTGATCTTCCTGCTTTGGCCTCCCAAAGTGCTGGGATTACAGGCATAAGCCACTGTTCCCAGCCTGAAGTAATTATTTCAGGTTAGGTTTAAAATACCTAATGTATTTTCCTTACTTAGAAAAAAATTCGAAAGCAAGTAATCTACAGATTTCTGTTGTTCAAAAATCTCATCATGTATTTCAAATATTTTATATTCTTGAATATTTGATCAGCATAGACTTTCATGAGGTTAAAATTGTACTCTTTCTGTTGTAATTATAAAATTTATATTTTACAATCATTTGCATGAAAATGCATTATCTGGTTAAAAATCAAAACCATATAGAATGATATGCCTTTCTGCGTCTTACAATTAATCCTCCTGGAGTACTGCATTAGGTATACCATGTTTCTATTCTAGAAACTTTCGAGGTTCTCTGATGGCTTCCAAACAGACTACTTGGATGCACTTCATAATCTAACCCTTAGATATCATCTTTGACTTTACACTGCTCCTGTGTTCAAGTCCTTTACTTTAGCCACATGATCTGCTCAAGCCAGTTACTCAGTAACTTATCTAAATTAATCAATGAAGCCAGGTGCTGTGCCTCACACCTGTAATCCCAGCACTTTGGAAGGCTGAGGCAGGCAGATCACTTGAGGTCAGGAGTTCGAGACCAGACTCACCAACATGGTGAAACCCTGTCTCTACTAAAAATACAAAAATTAGCCAGATGTATTGGCAGGCATCTCAGCTACTGGGGAGGCTGAGGCAGGAGAATCGCTTGAATCCAGGAGGCAGAGGTTGCAGTGAACTGAAATCACACCACTGTACTCCAGCCTGGGCAACACAGCAAGACTCCATCTCAAAAAAAAAAAGATCAAAGGTCGGGCATGGTGGCTCACGCCTGTAATCCCAGCACTTTGGAAGGCCAAGGCGGGCAAATCACAATGTGAGGAGTTCAAGACCAGCCTGGCCAACATGGTGAAACCTTGTCTGTACTGAAAATACAAAAAAAAATATTAGATGTAGTGGTGGATGCCTGTAATCCCAGCTACTCGGGAGGCTGAGGCAGGAGAATCGCTTGAACCTGGGAGGCAGAGGTTGTAGTGAGCCGAGACTGTGCCCCTGCACTCCAGCTGGGCGACAGTGTGAGACTTTGTCTAAAAAAAAAAGATCAGGAATAATAACATAGTCTTATGGTGAACTTTTGTGTTTTTCCACTAAGCTACATTGCCCTTCCTTGTTACTGAATAATGCTTGAGAAACAACGGCTTAATGCATGGTGATTGACTATAGGCAACCATCAGGCAATTCAAGCAGATGCTTCTTTACCCTTCTGCAGGCTATCAGCTGTACTTCTTGCTGTCTCATACCAGTTTCCCTGGAGATCCAGGTATTGTGGGCATATGTAGGTCTCCTGTCTAACCCGCAAGCTCATGTATCAGGAGTTCGATTCCTATACCAGTGCCAGTCCATACGGGTAAGTCATGGCTCATAAAGGACCACTAAGCCTTGCAAAGCCTAGATTGTTTTATCAGCCATTTGTTAACCAAATCATTTTTTACCTTCCAAGAGTCAATTTATGTTAGCAACCAATGTTTGTTTAACGTGAGCTGACATAATTAATTGTCAAGTCTATGCACCCTGCCTGATTACTGAAATTAACATGTTGTCGTGAATACAGCTTATATCCTTTTTTAAAAAAAAAATCTGACCCCAGATTATAGTACAGGTTAATTTTTTTTCAGTAATCCCACCATTATTACTATTCTGATTGATTCAACCACAGAAAACACCTTCCATAATTGTTCAGTCTGTCAGCCACACAGTTATATGAGTCCCTGAGCCTGTTGATTGTGATTGAAGTTACCACTGTGACTAGTTTATAGTCACCAGTTCTTGATTGTATCTGCCCCATTAAATGAACACTTTTAATCTGTAGCCAACATATACCTATTGTTTATTATGTGCCTTAGGAGAGCTTTAGCATCTGCCTTGGTGTTTGAACCACTCCTTAGCTATAGAAGTTTAAAAACACGGTATTTTCATTTTACTTAGAAATGACTAGGTCCTGTGAAATTATTCACATATAAACTGGCATGCCAATTTAGTAACTTATAATGAAAATCAAACAGATTTAAATTCTTACCTATTGCACTGTACTTACATCCCAGAAATGCAGTAAACTTGAGACTACATTTAGGTCAGAAATAAAATACCTTTGAGTCTCCCTCACAACAGGGTTGGGCAAGTTACTTCTCTTTGCCTAGAAATGGGGTCAACACTCAGGTTACCAGAAACTGTATTAATGAGAACATTCAATTATATTTTTTAGTTCCTGTGTTGTTTGGAAAGATACCCACAGGACCATTCACTGTATATTTCCACATCTCTGGTTCCTTTAGGCATTGAAGTCACTCAGTGCCTCTTTTTTGTCTGGGTATTTCAACTGATATCTTTTTCTAGTATTTAGCAGAAGTTAGCTTTTCAGGTTAGTTTGTCCCCTCTACAATACCACACTACAGTCATTCAGTCTAACTGGCCTTAGTGGGCGAGAGTTTAAAATTTTAGCTGTGCTTCATTCATGCATATTTGAAGAAACATTATGTGTTCCAATTATTAAGTAAAAATGAATTGTTTGAATGTATTAAGTGGTATGGTATATACAAAACCATGTTCCTTTACTAAGTGTGATTTGAGGGATTTGCAAAAGTAATTTTGTGTAAAACTTTTCACTTTATGGGCTAACCAGCTCATCCCCATGAAAGATGCTATGCTCCTATAAAAGTATAAGGAGTTATGAAATACTTATATGTTATAATGCTTATAATAAGCCTATAATAAAATATATCTTATAAGTTTATCAAATGCAAGCATTTCCTTCTATAATAAAGAAAATTTTTTTACCTCTTCAATCTTGAATGCAAATTTTCTCCTGAAGTCAGGTAAACATACTCACTTTTTCTTTATGCATTTATGATTATTTGTCCTTAACTTGAAATCACTTCTCTATCCACACAGGCTTGTGTCTAGGACGTCTTGTGAAATTTTTTTTTTTTTTCTGAGACAGTTTCACTCTTGTTTCCCATTCTGGAGTGCAGTGGTGTGATCTCGGCTCACTTCAGCCTCTGGAGTGCAGTGGTGTGATCTCGGCTCACTTCAGCCTCCACCTCCTGGGTTCAAGTGATTCTTCTGCCTCAGCCTCCCAAGTAGCTGGGACTACAGGCACCTGCAACCACGCCCAGCTAACTTTTTGTATTTTTAGTAAAGACGGAGTTTCACCATGTTGGCCAGGCTAGTCTCGAACTCCTGACCTCAGGTGATCCACCCGACTCGACCTCCCAAAGTGCTGGGATTACAGGCATGAGCCACCATGCCCAGCCTCTTGTGAAATTTTTTTCTCAGAATAGCAATAGCTTATCCAAAGAAAGCTAGTGTGAAAAAAGAGGAGGAGTTACACTTGCAGAATGTATATCTTCTGGGATGCTTCTCCCTACTCCACTGGACACCCTTTGAAAGTTTGTAGTTTATAATATTCTTACCTAGGCTGTGTTGGTCAGTTTAGAATATCTAAGTGATGGCATAAAACTAAAGCTGAGTGGCAAACTGCCAGTCTGTATGCTGCATTTAGTCTATAGACTTGTTTTGTTTGGCCCACAAAGCATTTTATTATTTAAATTTATGCCAACATTCAAGAATCAAGAATTTGCCCAAATTCTTCAGTTGATTTCTGGCTTCAGTTGAAAATCTGACAGTATAAACCCTATTACATTCCTGCATGGCATAAAATCTTCAGTTGCCAAATGGTGATATCCACTTTTAGAAAGAGTACTCTCCTCTGTTCTGCATTCATACAACCTAAGCCACCCCACCCTTCACCGTCCCACTTCTCTTTCAGGTTATCTGCTTAGGCTGGTAGGCATCTGTGTTTATAAACCTTGAACTCAAGCTGCTAGATGGTCAGTTGAATTGTGAACTGAACTATCTGAATGATTTTTCATTGTAAATATATAGCTGTAGAAACACTTTAAATTCCTCTTTCTATAAAAGTGAAGTAGCAAAATTTTGGACCATTCCCAAGGACAAACATTAAAGTAGAGGGAAAATACAGCAAAAAACAAAAACAAACAACAACAACAAAAAAAACTGGATAGACTTCACTGTCTTCTTGTATGATTATTATAATAGGTAAACATTTATTGAACATTTACTGTGTGACAGATGCTAGTGGTATTTTTTATCAGTGTTTTTTGTAAGTGTTGAATTCTCACAACAAACCCATGAGGTAAACAGCATTTGTTTATATGGCATTCCGCCACTTATAATTTTATACTAGTTAGGGTTCTAAAGGGATCTTTAAATTTGAGAATTAATAAAACACATCATATATCATGCCTATATATAAACCTTTTAAATTAAAAAATAAAATATATCTCTAGGAAGAAACAACTAGTTTTAAGGAATATGCAGTATCAATTGAAACCAAAACAATAAATGAATTTAAAGGACAATGTAGCATCATAGGACCAGCGCTGTAAACCTTTCTAAAATTATAGTATTTAATTCGTGTTTATCACCAAGTGAATCATCTACTCTTTAGGTTATCTAGGAGATCCATTGCCTGCAGTTTATATGGTAAGCATGGGCTTTGAGTCAGAGAGACCTAGGTCTAAATCAAATTATTTTACTTCTCTAAATCTGTTTTCTCTTCTATAAAGTAGAAATTAATAATACTCATTGGGTTGTACAGATTAAATGAGATCATTAAAGTAAAACAGCACAGTTCCTGGCACATAGTAAATATTCAGTAAATATTACTCTTTATATCATCATTATCAATTTTATCATCATTAACTTTTTTGGTTCCAAGCTTCTATAGAAGTGGCATATCAAGAAGTTTTGAGGCAAAACAGAAAAGAGAAAAGCAGTTATTAAAGCAATGTTTTTCAACCTTTGTTGACTATCACCCATGGTAAGAAAATATATTTTGTATCATGACCGAGTTTACAACACACATGTACATAAAATAGACATAAAAGTTTTATGAAACAATGCCCTTACTATACCAAGTGCACCCACAATTTGTGATTTTTGGTATTACAACAGAAAATGTGATATTTTCTGGCCGGGTGCGGTGACTCACACTTGTAATCCTAGCACTTCGGGAGGCCAGGGTGGGTGGATCCCTTGAGGTCAGGAGTTCGAGACCAAGTCTGGCCAACATGGTGGAACCCTGTCTCTACTAAAAATACAAAAATTACCAGGAAATTACTCAAACCCGTGAGATGGAGGTTGCAGTGAGCAAAGATCCTACCACTGCACTCCAGCCTGGGCGACAGAGCAAGACTTTTTCGCAGAAAAAAAAAAAAAAAGATATTTTCTATTCTGGTGTATTCTGGTTTTATTTTGTTTTTTAAATGCTAGACACAACCCACTAGTGGGTCACAATTTGCAATTTGAAAAACACTTTCAGAGGATACATCTCTGACTATATTTCATAACTGTTTTATTTAATAAATGTCTTTTATTTATTATAATTGAAAGTTGGCTGTGTTTTATACCACAATCAAATAACATGTGCTAGAAAAATTGCCAATCTAGCTGTCTGTCTTAGTGGTTCTGAATCTTATGGACCCCATTGAGAGAATCTGTTTAACACTATTGACTTACTAGAAAAATGCAGACATGTAACATTCCTTATATCGTTCCAGGGATTATTGATTTTTTGAAGCCAGGCTAAGAACCTCTGCCACAATCTTGTAATTAAACAGGCAACATATTAGGAAAGATAAGGAACAATAATTAAGAGTAATTCAACATTAGATTTTAGAAATAATTGCTACAATAGAAAGGGTTAGGAAGTGACGGGATTAGTAAGAAGGGGTTCTGTTTCTCTGTTTTGTTAATGTCTTGGAAAATACTAACTGACCTCTCTTCCAGTAAGGGACAGTTGTAGCACCACCAGTAGACTTAATAACCATGACTCATCAGTAGTTTCTATTACTGAAATCTTTCTTTCATAAGGATCAATAAACCACTATTTGCCTTTATCTCTTAATGAACTATTAGACTATAGAAGTACTTTGCCTCCTTCTATGGTTTCTTAATAGCTAGCATTGAAGTAACTGACCTAGTTCATTCCGCTGGGGTTTATTTTTTAATTATTTTATTACCTTTTTTTTAAAAGAACTTTTCAAAGTTTGCTTCATGTTTCCTATGTTAAAATATATAACCAGTCAGACGTGGTGGCTCACACCTGTAATCCCAGTACTTTGGAAGCCGAGGCAGATGGATCACTTAAGGTCAGGAGTTTGAGACCAGCCTGGCCAAAACGGCAAAACCCTGTCTCTACTGAAAATACAAAAATAAGCCGGGCATGGTGGCACATGCCTGTAATCCCAGCTACTCCAGAGGCTGAGGCAGGAGAATTGCTTGAACCTGAGAGGTGGAGGTGGCAGTGAGCCGAGATCGTACCACTGAACTCCAACCTGGATGACAGAGCAAGACCCTGTTTCAAGTAAAATAAAATAAAACATATAACCACTTGAAATCTCTCCCTGATACATGACATTTAACCACCTTTATCCTGTAACATATTCATTCTCAATGACTCATTTGAAAATTTGGATAACTTCATTGACATCTTTAAAATAAGTTAGGGAATTTAAAGATTTTCACTGGCTTCTCTCTCAAATATGTTTATCCCTAAGGAAAAAAAAAATGGAGATATTTAAAGAAAAAGTACCTTTACATGGACGTTTACAACACACTTTATTTATTCATTCATTCATTCTAGAGATGGGGTCTCGCTCTGTCACTCTGGCTGGAGTAGCAATATGCTTTATTAAATAAGGTCTAACGTTCATAAGAGAAATCACCATATCTGATTGTGTTAAATTAAAAAAGACTTGTAGATAAAACATACAGATACAGTTTATGTTTTTGGATAGGAGTCTGATTTGGACAAATAAATGTAAAGCACCTTTTGTGATAGTTAGGACAACTTGAATATGGACTATATTTTAGATAGAAAGAAATGTTATTGATATGAAAAGGTAGACACTATTTTTTTTAAAGCAGATTACAAAACAACCTGTACAGTATGATTTCATGTGGTTAAAAATATACATATGGATATCTGTGTGTATAGATAAAATATAGATATTAATAATGAATGGTATTCTTAGCAGTAGAAGTATGGTTTTTTTTTATCTATATTCTTTAACTTTATAATTTACTGCTTTTGTAAAATTTAACTTCAAGTCACTAGGAAACTCTAAAATAACTAGATGTTATTTAAAATGTATTTATTCAGTTTCATTTACAATACCATGGAAAATTACTTAGGAACAATTTAGCAAAAGATGCAAGATCTTTTCACTATAACACATTACTGAGATAAAGGAGATCTAAATAAATGGTTCATGAAGAGGACTTAACATTAAGATTTCTATCCTCAAATGGATCTATAGATTTAACGCAGACCCAATAAAATCCTACAAGGCATTTTTATAGAAATTGATGAGCTGATTCTAAAATTTACATGGAAATGTTAAGGACTTAGAATAGCCAAAACACTTTTGAAAAAGAACAAAGTTGGAGGACTTACAGTGCTTGATTTAAAGACTTACTCTAAGTCTTAGACAGAGTGGTACTCCAGTATAACGATAGACAGACAGACCAATGGGACAGAAGAGAGTTCAAAAATAGGTTCATAAATCACATCAATTCAATGGGAAAAATTTTAAAAAGTATCTATCTATTTACTTCTTAGAGATAGGGTCTTATTGTGTTACAGCCCAGGCTGGAGTGAAGTGGTGCCATCATAGTTCACTGCAGCCTTGAACTCCTGGGCTCAAGTGATCTTCCTACCTCAGCCTCTCGAGGTAGCTAGGACTATAGGCACATGCCACCATGCCCAACTATTTAATTTTTTTGTTGAGATGAAGTCTCACTGTGTTGCCCAGCATGGTCTCAAACTCCTGGTCTCAAGTGTTCCTCCAATCTTAGCCTCTCAAAGTTCTGGGATTACAGGCATGAGCCACCTGCCCTGAAAAAAAAAAAAAAAAAAAAAAAAAAAAAGTTTCTTTTTTTAACAGTTGGTGCTGCTAAAATCTCAGAATTCACTATTAAAGAGCTCATCCCTGTAACCAAAACCCATCTGTACCTTAAAAACTATTGAATTTTTTTAAAAGTTTGGTGCTGGAACAACTGGATGAAACTGGAACTACTGGGTAAACACATGGGGAAAATGAATGCTAACTTGTATCTCAGTCCATACATAAAGTGCTTATGTCTGGATCATAGACCAACACATAAAATCCAGAATTATAAAGCTTCTAAAAGAAACATAAGAGACTATCTGTACAGGTTTAAAGAAATCAAAGATTTCTTTTGTTTCTTGAAATCATTGACCATAAACTTTAAAAAAAAAAATCATTGACCATAAACTTTAAGACATTGATAAATTGGATTTTAGCAAAATTAAAAATCTCTGCTCACGAAAAGATACCACTATGAAAATGAGAAAACAGGCTAGTTTGGGAGAAAAAAATTCTCAATAGTTTATCTGACAAAAGACTCATATCTAGAATATAAGAAGACCTTTTACAAATAAATAATACAATGACAAACTAAAAATGGGCAAAAGATTTGAGCAGATACTTGAGCATGGTGCTGTGGCTTACACCTGTAATCCCAGCACTTTGAGAAGCTGAGGTGGGCAGATCACTTGAGGTCAGGAGTTTGACACCAGCCTGGCCAACATGGTGAAACCCCATCTCTACTAAAAACACAAAAATTCGCCGGGCATGGTGACGCATGCCTGTAGTCCCAGCTACTTTGGAGGCTGAGTCACGAGAATTGCTTGAACCGAGGAGGCGGAGATTGCAGTGAGTCGAGATCATGCCACTGCGCTCCAGCCTGGGCGACAGAGCAAGACTCCATCTTAAAAATAAAAACAAATAAAAAAAAGATTTGAACAGATACATTACAAATGGAGATAAACAATTGATCAATACACATAGAAAGGTATTCAACATCATTAATCATTAGAGATATGCAAATTAAAACCGTGCACTACTACTTCATGCCCACAAGAATGGCTAAAACAAAAAAGACTGACAATCATGTTCCAAGAACGTAGAATAACTGGAATTCTCATACATTGCTAGTAGAAATGAAAATTGGTCTAAACTTTTACAAATGCATCTTCCGTATGAATCCGCAATTTTACTCCTAGGTGTTTACCCAAGAAACATTAAAACATATGCCCCAAAAAAGGCTTGTGCAAGAAAGTTTATAACAGCCCTATTCATAATCACTCAAAACTGGAAACAACCCGAATATCCATCTTGAGGAGAATGGGCAAATTACAATGCATTCACACAATGGAATACTACTTAGCAGTAAAACAGAATGAATTACTGATAAACAAAACAACATAGATGAATGTCAGAAACATTCATCTTTAGGGAAAGAAGCCAGACATACACACACACAAATAATAATAATAATAATTAATCTTTAATGATAAAAGTCAGAAAGTGGCTACTTCTGGAAAAGGGACACGAAGGAGCTCTGAAATGATGGACATACTCCAGACCTTGCTTTGGATATTGGCTATAAAGCATATATAATTGGCAAAACTCATTGAACTAAATACTTAAGATGTATATATTTTATAGTTTATAAATTGTACCTCAATAAAAATATTAAAACCAAACAAAAAGACATTTAAGAAAACATGAGAGGCCAGGCACAGTGGCTCACACCTGTAATCCCAGCACTTTGGGAGGCCAAGGCGGGCAGATCACTGAGGTCAGGAGTTTGAGACCAGCCTCCCGGTGAAACCCTGCCTCTACTAAAAAAAAAAATACAAAAATTAGCTGGGCAAGGTGGCACACACCTGAGTCTGTAATATATGTGTCTGATAAAGTTCTTGTATATGTAAAATAAGGAATACTTACAGCTCATTAATGAGTTACACACTTGTACCAAAGATGAATTTGTTATAATTGACAGTCTGAATGCAGCTACAAAAACACACCTAAAAGATAGTATCCACAGCTTTTCTTTAATAGTTTTATTTGTACCGATTTTACATAGGGTATTAACATATAATAGTTTAAAAATTGTGATCATACAGATGTAATATATTGGGTGTACTTCTTATTACCAAAGCCTAACGTAACCTAATCCAAGCTCTTCATGCTGTTACAAAGTAAATCTTATTTTGGTACAAAGGATTTTATTGTACTGTAGATTGAATTGAAGCAAATAACCACCCAAACTTTACAAAGTGTTAAAACAAAATTGCTGGTGGTAATTTCTTAAGTAAACATCATGAAATATTATAGCTTAAAGTAGAAATAAATTAAGTCAACCATACATAACAGAACTAGACCCACAGTAAATGAAATGTATTGACTGGGCTATGTATCTTTTGTCTGTCTTGATAAAAGAAATGAGGTGACCAGATTTTGAGGGAGTTATTTTTCCCCAATGCTCTTCCTGTTGCACACACTAAATAAACAGTGAATTGTCTAATTTTGCATATCTATAACTTTTAAAACACAAATGGAAAAACTTTAGACTTGTGAATCAAAATAAAACACACTGAATATACTCAAAGAACCTTGTTCTTCATGTGATACTAAAACTCAAAATCTAAAATGGATCAATAGGCTGGTGCAGTGGCTCACACCTGTAATCTCAGCACTTTGGGAGACTGAGGTGGGAGGACCACTTGAGCCTAGGAATTCAAGACCAGCCCAGGCAACATAGTGAGACCCCATCTCTACAAAACATCAAAGAATTAGCTGGGCACGATGGCATGCACCTGTAGTCCTAGCTACTCGGGAGGCAGAGGTGGGAGGATTGCTTGATTCTCAGAGGTCGAGGGTGCAGTGAGCCATGTTTGTACCACTACACTCCAGCTTGGGTGACAGAGTGAGACCCTGTCTCAAAAAATAAAATAGGCCAGGCGTGATGGCTCGTACTTGTAATCCCAGCATTTTGGGAGGCTGAGGTGGGTGGATTGCCTGAGTCCAGGAATTTGAGACCAGCGTGGGTAACATGGCGAAACCCCATCTCTACTAAAAAAAAGAAAATACAAAAAATTAGCTGCATGAGGTAGCACACGCCTGAGCCTCAGCTACTCGGGAGGCTGAGGTGGAAGAATCACCTGAGCCAGGAGAGGTCAAGGCTGCAGTGAGCCAAGATTGCAACACTGCACTTCAGCCTGGGCAATCGGAGTGAGACTCTGTCTTAATAAATAAAAAATAAAAAAATAAAATAGGTCAGTAACATTCGGTATTACCTGGTTACCTAGTAAGTGCAATTTAAGCTCCTTTTAATTGGACTATCTACTAGGCTGCATTTACTCCAAATTTCTATACAATTATGGAGGCAATTTTAAAAATAAATGCAGAATAAGCATTTCATTTGAAATATTTGTTAATAAATACATTAATTAAGCACAACCATTAAGATCCTAATTACCATGTGATGGGAAGGAAAAAGGATCAAATAGATCTGTAATTGCTAACTCTTAAATAGCTGTGACATACTTTCTACTTTGTGATTTATTAATCTCTTATGTTAGTTCCCTACCTCCAAAAAAATATCTCCACTCATTTGTTTAAAAAAAAAAAAATCTTTACTGAGTGCTTACTCTGTGCCAAGTACCATGCCTGGAACTAGGTATAGACAGATGAAGCAGACAGACATCATCCATAGAAGGTGTGAGGTACTGCTGAGGTGATCAGTTCTAATCTGTGTAGAAATTCACCAGCAGATACTGAAGGCCTGAACTTGGGTGGGAGTTTGGAGGGCTTTGAGAAGTGACAGAATTCAGATTTAGAGATGCCACAGATAAGACTTGACTGTGTAGATGTGGAGGTTGAGGGGGAAGGAGTCAAGGATCCATGTGTTATTTTGATAAATTCATACACTATGTGATGATCAAATCGGTATTTAGGATACCCATCACCTTGAACATTTGTCATTTCTTTGTGGTTGGGAACATTTAAAATCTCCTAGCTATTTTGAAATACACAATATATTGTTATTAATATAGTCGCCCTACTATGCCCGTTGAACACTTAGTTATCCTTGACTTACCTGTTTCCGAGATAATGTATTGACTTTCTATTTTTGTAGGTCAGTTCAGCTCTGTTATTTTCCTCCTACCCCTCCCACCACTCTCCCAGTGCATTTGCATCAAATTATTAAATCAGTATTCAATGTTTCATCATGATGTTTATGTAAATATGCATGCTGCAGCAAGTATTCAATTTTCTGAAATTAATAATTACCTATTTCACTCTTAGTTTTCTTTGAACGAATAGCTAAGGCTTCTCACACTCTTCAACAGCTCTGTAAAATTTCTCTCAATGCAGGTTTTCAAACAGTTGAATGTGCCATATTATCTATCAGTTCCACATTTTCCTACATATTTTCTTCATGGAGACCCCCATAACCCCATAACCTGATGTAGTGTGGACTAGTTGCTGCCCCGCAGTGGTCATGGGACTTTCTTGTACTGCCAACTAGGGTTTTATTCTTACTTGTTTAGTTTACTGATTCACTGTTTACTGGACACTACTTCTTCCTTTTTCTTGGTTTATTCTCTTGTGTTTATGGAGTTTGAGTCTAATAATTTTGGGGGGAAGATGCATGTAAAGTATTTTTTTTCTTTAGTTCATATTGTCTGAAAATACCTTTATACAATCATCATCATTATGCTTAAATGTTCATTTGTTTAGATATAACATTCTAGATTGAAAATTATTTTCACTTACAATTTTGAAGGCATTCTTTCATTTCTTCTAGTTTTCAATATTGCTGTTCAGAAGCCATTAAGAAGCGCATTTTTTGTTTAAGATCTTTTTTTTTTTTTTTTTTTTTTTTAGAACGGAGCTCTCTGTCGCCCGGGCTGGAGTGCAATGGCCGGATCTCAGCTCACGGCAAGCTCCGCCTCCTGGGTTTACGCCATTCTCCTGCCTCAGCCTCCGGAGTAGCTGGGACTACAGGCGCCTGCCACCTCGCCCGGCTAGTTTTTTGTATTTTTTAGTAGAGACGGGGTTTCACAGTGTTAGCCAGGATGGTCTCGATCTCCTGACCTCGTGATCCGCCCGTCTCGGCCTCCCAAAGTGCTGGGATTACAGGCTTGAGCCACCGCGCCCGGCCAAGATCTTTTTATTCTTGATAGTCTGAAGTTTTCACAAGTTTATACCTTGAGTAGATCTTTTCTTCATTGATTATACCAAATTTTTTACTCTGAAACTCAGTTCTGAGAATTTTCTATTATTATTACATGATTAATAATTTCCTTCCCGCTCTTCTCTCTGGTCTCTTTTTTTTGGAACTCCTATTAATCTCTTAGGGTGTCACTAGATTGAATCTCTATTTCTTTTTCTTTTCTCTCGTTGTCTATCTCCTTGTCTTTTGTTCTTCCTAAAAAAGATTCTCAACTTTATCTTTTAACCTTTTTACTGCATTTTTTATTTTGGCCATCAGATTTTTAATACCTAAGCTCTTCCTTATTCTGTTTCTTTTCATAATATCTTTGTTCATGTATCTCTGAAGAAACTAACAACTTTGCATCTTCATCTTTCATTGTCTGTGTTTCCTCTGAGTTGTTTCTTCTGTTCATTTGGTACGGTTTTCTCTTTATTGTGAGAAACTTTCCCCATGTTTGTCAATCTTCAACTCTCTATCCAAAATAAGAGTAAGCTGTTAAGCTGGCTGAAAGCTCTGTGATTGTGGGTGACACTGACTGACTTGTGGCCGTCACTGTGGAGCAGTTATCCGTAAGCATTTTAGAGCTAAATTAGAGAAGGGATAATTCTCCATTTTTCGTTCCATGCCTCACTCTGACCTTCTCTATGCCCAATGTCCCTGAGTCCAGAATTTCTCTGGCTTAAGTTGTTTAATCTCTTGTTGAGGGGGAGAAGGAATAGTTGCCTGATTGCATTGAAGGGATATCATTTAGTAATGATTTTCCATCCATCCCTCATCCCTTCCTCTGTTACCTCCTGTCACTGAGTCTTGAGAGTTCCACAGAGAAAATCTGCTTGTGTCTTGTCTCTGAAAACTTTCAGGCTTGGCCTTCTTTCCCTCTGTTAAACCTTGCTGCCATCTGCTTTCTGATTTTGCATATTACGATGTCTCCCCATTCCAGTGAACACGGAGTTTTTGTATCTGTTTCTTGTTGGATTGGAGTGGTTTGAAGATATAGAGGGAGAAGACACATTTTTATGTTGCTGTCTTCAAATCTAGTAGTAGCTCTTAATGAGCACATATTCTGGGTGCCTCTGAAAGAACAACTCATTTTGAACAATTTTTGTCATGTGGGGTTTCTCTGCCACTGAAACACCACTATAAAGATATTAATATATATACTTGAGCAGGCATTGGCCTAAAGGTTGCCTTCTTGGGTTAATAGTTACATTAGAGTTCAATTCTGGGTATGGGGTAACCCCAAGGCTACAGAAATTCCCTGATTTGGGAGTTCGAGGAGGCTAATGATACTCTTTTTCCCTGCCTAAGTTTCAAACCAATTAAAAGGAGTCAGATAAAGATAATCAAATATCAGTTTTATTACTAATTAATACTAGGTGGATATGATTTGGGTATATAGCAATGTTCAATACCACACTCTTCCATCGTGAGACCACTATCCCAATTCCAACCACAGCTCCTTTGGGAATTCTCCTGGGACTGCTAGTGGGCAGTTTCAAATCTGCCCCCCTCCTAAAAGCTCTGAAATAAGTTAGAATAACACATTGATTCAATCAACTTCTAGACGACACTGAACCCATAGCTGAAAAATCATTCCCTATTCCGTTTCCCATCCCAAAGTATTTCTCACCATTTCAGCCAGTATAGGTCACCAGGCATTTTGCAGTGAGTTTACATAACAATATTAACATGCTTCAATAATGTCAGCTATGAAGATTTGCTCCAAAAATTGAATTTATGTCCTCTCCCCATTAAAAAATTCCTGAAGGAAAACTAAAGTCCTAATACTAAATCTTTTTGTAAATTTAAGTCAAAAGAAAGTTTATTACTTATTCATAGGTAATAAGTTCTTATCCATTTTCTTTCTCTGATTAGTCTCAGCCGGTCTTCAATGCCTGGCTGGAGTTAGGAATCCCTCGGCAGCTTCAGCCTGGGCTGGCCATCCTTGTAATGTATGTGATTCTTTCAGTGCCTCAGAAGTTATATTAATCCTATGCCAAGTCCCTCGTGAGCCTTACTATGTAAAAAAAAAAAGGCCGGGCGCGGTGGCTCACGCCTGTAATCCCAACACTTTGGGAGGCCAAGGTGGGTGGATCACTAGGTCGGGAGATAGAGACCATCCTGGCTAATACGGTGAAATCCTGTCTCTACTAAAAATACAAAAAATTAGCCAAGGTGTGGTGGTGGGCGCCTGTAGTCCCAGCTACTTGGGAGGCTGAGGCAGGAGAATGGCGTGAACCTGGGAGGCAGAGCTTGCAGTGAGCCGAGATCACACCACTGCACTCCAGCCTGGGCGACAGAGCGAGACTGTCTCAAAAAAAAAAAAAAAAAAAACTACAGAATTAATTTGAATGCAAGATTAGCACAGGACTGATTCCAAACCCACTTAAAAACAAACTTTGGGAAGCTGAGGCAGGAGGATCACTTGAGGCCAGGTGTTTGAGATCAACCTGGGCAACATAGCAAGATGAACATGGAAATTTTCCTGGGACTATAAACAGTTATTTTGTTAAACTTGAAGATTTTCTTCATTTGCCCTCCTTCATTCTGATGCACATATTATGCATCTGGCTCTGAAATGAGTTAGAATAGCACATTGATTAAATCAACTTATAGACAACACTGACAACTGCCCCTACAAAAAAATATAATAATAAAAATTAGCCAGGCCGGGCGCAGTGGCTCACACCTGTAATCCCAGCACCTTGGGAGGCCGAGCCGGGCGGATCACTTGAGGTCAGGAGTTCGAGACCAGCCCGGCCAACATGATGAAACCCTATCTCTACTAAAAATACAAAAAAGTTAGCTAGGCATGGTGATGGGTGCCTGTAATCCCAGCTACTTGGGAGGCTGAGGCACGAGTAATCGCTTGAACCTGGGAGACAGAGGTTGCAGTGAGCCAAGATTGTGCCACTGCACTCCAGCCTGGGTGACAGAGTGAGACTCCATCTCAAAAAAAAAAAAAAATTTAGCCAGATGTGGTTGTGCACTCCTATAGTCTTAGCTACTCAGGAGGCTGAGGCAGGAGGATCACTTGAGCCCAGGAGGTCAAGTCTGCAGTGAGCGATGATCGCACCACTCCACTCCAGTCTGGGTGACAGAGCAAGATCCTGTCTCTAAAAACAAACAAGTGGCGGTCCCTAGGAGAGTTATTCTAGGCAAAATTATGTTCCCAGAGCTTGGTACTTACTGTTGCCAAAGACCACAGCAAATGCATAATATGTTCATCAGAGTGAAGGACGGTGAATGAAGAAAATTTTCAAGTTTAACAAAATAATTATTTATTGTCCAAAACTTATAATCAAAAGTTTGCTTGTTGAGCTGAGTCAAAACAAAGGGAATTCATTTTAGATAAACATGATTCCAGACATCATCAGGCTGCAGCTATATCTACCAAAGCTACATCTGTTAGGTCAGATACTTGAGTCAGTCTGACAAGATCCCTTCTAGGAACATCTGTTTTATTTGACATGAATTGGTGGGTGGTTGGAAAGATCCTTCCAACCCTGAGAGTCTGTGAGTGACCTTTCTTTCTGCCATTTGAGAAGGAATAGAATTGCTACTACTACTTCCACTTGTACATATGTACTGTTTCAGAGCCTGGAGCCTTCTGATAGAGTTGCTAAGCACGTAAGAGTAGCAGTTTTGCCATGTGGCCTCTCTGATATCAGGCAGCTCCCCAGCTAAGGGAAGCTAGAGTCAGGGTTTAGGTAGGTGTAACTGTTCAGTTCTGCTATCATTGACTGTTGCTAAGATATTCATTTCCTTGTGTCTCACTGAAAGAGAACTACATAGGACCAATATGAGATAAAGGTATATCTTGCTTAGAATAATTCATTTCTCTCTTCAGGAAAAGTAATGATAATAGCCAAGTTAGAGTGCTATATGAATGGGTACCAAGCGCTGACCTGTCATTGACTTTCTTCCTGTAGGATTCTCAACAAGTTACAGAAGTATCTTTGACAACTATTGTGAACTTTGTGGACATTACCCAGAAGCCAGAGCCTCCAAGGGGCCAACCCAAAATGGACTGGAAATTGCCATTTGACTTCTTCTTTCCCTTCAGAGTGGTATTCAGCAGAGGAGTATTCTCTCAAAAATGCTCAGTCTCTCCCATCCTTATCCTGTGCCTCTTACTACTTGGAGTTCTCAACCTAGAGACTACATGAAGAAAAGAAAATAATCAGATTTCAATTTTCCCTGTGGGAAACTCTGAGGCAGCCACTTATCTTGGCTAAATAGATCCTCACCTGCTCATGACCAGAGAGCATTTAGGATAATAGAGGACCTAACTGAAGGAATCCTTCTATATGAAAGGAGTTATTTTAGAAAAGCAATAAAAATATTTTATTCATCATAGCTCTCTGCTTTGGGCTCTGCAGACCACCAGGTACACAGGAGGCCCTCTGTTTCTCAAGCTGGGAAGGCCAAGAGCCTTCCTCCAGCCTTTCTGGTTATGTTACACCTAACTGAATGTTTACAAGGGCTGAATCCATCTGCCCTCAGGCACAGTTGGGCCACGCAGAAAGACAGAAACACTTCCGCTGTCACCTTGAGTGACCTCAGGAGTAGCTTCCCTCTGGACTGTAGTGGAGCTAACTGTTTGGAACAGAAAACTGCTGGCTGTCGATTTTGTCCGGTTCCTTTGCCAACATCTGGGCACACCCTTTGCCCAGACACGAGTGGGGAAAGCAGTTCTTTCTCCTCAGTTTCCGAAGTAAATGGGGAATCCCAGCTTTCTTTTCTACTAGCAAATGACCCTACCATTTATTTCTGCCTTTTTCTTCCGTTCATTGTGGTGAGGAAAAATAAAACTAGTTGAGAGCTTTGTTGTATTAATTCCAGCAGCATGGTAGAAGGCAGCTGACCTGTGGTCTGCCTCCTGATTATGCTTCTATGTGTGTGAGGTTTGGGGGAAAAAAAAGGCCGGATAGAGTGGCTCATTTCTGTAATCCCAGCACTTTGGGAGGCTGAGGCAAGAGGGCTGCTTGAGGTCAGGAGTTTGAGACCAGCCTGAGCAATGTAGCAAGACTACATCTCTACAAAAAAATTGAAAAGCTGGCCAGGCACAGTGGCTCACACCTGTAATCCCAGCACTTTGGGAGGCCAAGGTGGGTGGATCATGAGGTCAGGAGTTCAACACCAGCCTGCAACATGGTGAAACCCCATCTCTACTAAAAACACAAAAATTAGCTGGGCATGGTGGTGGGTGCCTGTAATCCCAGCTACTCAGGAGGCTGAGGCAGGAGAATCGCTTGAACCAGGGAGACGGAAGTTGCAGTGAGCCGAGATTGCGCCATTGCACTCCAGCTTGGGCAACAAGAGCAAAACTCTGTCTAAAAAAAAAAAAGAAGAAGAAAAGCTTAGCCAGGCATGGTTCCACACACTTGTGGTCCCAGCTACTCAGGAAGTCGTGAGGTGGGAGGATCACTTGAGCCCAGGGAGTCAAGGCTGCAGGAAGCCATGATCATGCCACTGTACTCCAGCCTGGGCAAAAGAGCAAGACTGTCCCAAAAAAAGGATGAGGGGTGTGCAGGGAGGGAGAAAACTTTCATAAATACACAATACCATTTAAATCAGGGGACTTAGGTTCTTTTCCTTGGAGATATACTCTGAAGACCCCAGTTTTGTGACACTGACTTTAGTGAGTCCAACATAAAATCTATTTTTTTTTTTTTAGCACAAGGCAGTGGCAGCTTACGAAGGGCCTTGCCTGCCCTGCCAGTTCAGAGATTCTGGCTTGCAGAGAAAACAAGGTAATTTCCAATATCACTCTTGGACAGGTAGGAATTGGTTGGGAACTGTGATAGAAAATATTAAAAGGTTTAGGTCTGGAGCAGAATTATCCTAGCCTTGTAATTAAGGCAAATTTTTGGTGGAAGATATCAAATCTACTTGTTTTAAACTTTAAATCCATTTTACAAAGAATTGAATCTAAAGAATAGAATGTACTAGAACAACTTCAGTGAAACTCTGAAATGTGGAATTGTAAGGTGCAGCTCCTCAGTGACCTAACAATTTAGTGGGGGGAGATTGACATGTAACACAGGAGACTACATTTGTTCAGAAAAGCAATCAGTGTGGCCTAGACTAGTGAGGGGCAAGTTTGGAACTAACATGGCAGGATGTAGGGCACTGGGAGACTGAGTGGGAGGGAGGTGATCCCAGGAGTCTAGAACAACCCTCATGAAGGCCCAGGGTTTTTCATGGGCAGGAGGGTTCGGGGCCTGAAGTGACTAGTAGAAACACTGAATGGGCCAAGCAGCCAAGATAAGCAGGATGGCAGCTCCTTTTGTGGGGACTTGAAAGCCAGACAGACAGAACTGGGAGATAGTTTGGTTTTCTTCACAGCATATTAATGAGATTCTGAATCCCTGGTGGAAGAGGCAGTTCTGGGAAGTGAGGACTCCAAGATCAGTATTTTGTCAAGTTTTTTAGGTGCTTCTGATGTGCAGCTTGGTTTGTGAAACTGTGGAATGCTGCATAGTGTGGCTCAAACTGGTTTCATTTTAGGGTCCCATCATTGCCAACTCCTGAATATGGCCACCATTTCTCAGAATTCCAACTGCTCAGAGCTTTGCTTAAGGAGGGGAGGAGACAGCCTCCATTTTTCCATTACATGTGTGACTGGACCAAGAATGGAGTCCTGAACCAGTCTAGACCAGTACAATTTTCTCTCACAGGAACTTGGAATTTAGACCAAGACTTGAAATGGGTCATGAGTGGGCACTAACTGGAAAGACTTTTTAGAGCTAGGGAAGCCATTTTCCAGCAGATGTTCACTAATGGAGACTATCTTAAAGGAAAAGTGGAGAAAAGGAAACAGATGGGCAAAGAAAAGTGTTAGCAAAAGACTTAGAGATGGAGAACCATCTTGAGTTTCTTGTCCCTGCCCCTTGTGAGACCCAATTTGACTTTCTGCCTTTGGAGACTATAAGTTACTCCTTCTAGTAAATTGTCCTGTTTGAATGAGTGTCTGTTTTTATAATTAAATAACTTGAGATTAAGGTAATTTAAGCCTAAAATAATTTAGATGGCATCTAAAGAAGCACTTCTCAATCCTGTATTCTTATAGACCTATACTAAATGTCCCACTTTCTGTGTGACTGTCTGGTCATGTCCAGCCTTATTTCTAATTGCTGAGACAAAAGTTAAATCTCTCCAGTCAAAAAAAGAGTCAGTCTTTTTATCATACACAGAAAAAATATCATAGCTGAATTACTTCCTTGACTTCTATGGAGGGAAAAACTAGCTCATATGTCTGAAATTTAATTTTCCTAATCCATAGTTACATATTCCACTCCTTTCTCTTTATTGATGGAATAGAATATTAGTAGTAAAATAGTAATAAAAATAAGAGCGATAAATAAAATAGAAAATGTCTGTACAATGTTAAAGGATTTTCATTTTTTATACTCTTCACAACCCTATGGGATAGACAAGGATGGTGTCCTTAGCCCTATTTCTTATTTGAGAAAACTAAACCAAAGTAGTTACTTTTATTTATTTATCAAATATCTATTGAATATTTCTTATGTTCCATGAATATACTTCCCTATTCTCAGGAGCCTATCTTTTAGCAGGGAAGGCAGACAAGCTATTACCATAAGGTAATCTGTGAGTTAAGAACCAGAACAGTCCTTCTAAAGTGAAGGCCCCGTCCCTTGGCTCTAGCTATACCCACAGTCACCTAATTCATTCTAAGTACATGATAAGAATCTTAAAACAAAAGATGACATACCAGATATAACTTATTTGAGGGAAATTTAATTTCTTTTGTTTTTTTCTACCCTACTGCAAATCCAAAATGCTCCACATTTAACACATTTCGTATTCTCATTCATCACCCAAAAGAACTGTTGTTCCCCATTCACAGTTCCACATGGCTGGGGAGGCCTCAGGAAACTTACAATCATGGTGGAAGGGGAAGAGGCATGTCTTACATGGTGGCAGGCATGAGACAGCAAACCAGTAAAGGATGAAGGGTTCTTATAAAACCATCAGATCTCACGAGAACTCACCTCATAGATTTCCTGATTTATGGTATTGCAGCATCATCAGATTCCCAAGCACTGCTCTTCTCTCACTCTCCCACTTTGAATAAGTACTGTCAGCTCTCCCTCCTTTTTGTCCCCCATTCCTCTGCTGAAGCGTTTTTTTGGGCCACCATTTCTTACCTGGGCCTTTGCAATAGGATAATCAACATTCCAGCTCTAGGCCTCTTTACTCATTTCTGGCACAAAAATCTGGTCATACCATTCCAGCACTTAAAAAGTCATATCTTTGTTTTTGAGGATTATAAAATTCAAAATCTTTAGCATAGCACAAAAAACGCTTTGTAAGGTAGGATCCCAGTCAGACCCCTCTCCTGTCATGTTCTACTGCAAGTAGCCTCTTTTCACAGGGTGTCTCACACCTCTGCATATATCATTCCCTTATTCCCTCTTCCTCATATGATCCTGTACTCCTCTCCTCTTTTAGGTAAACCCCTTACTTCTAGCGCTTCAAAGCACAATTTGAATATCAACTCTTTTTAAAGCCACGTATTAGTCTGTTTTCACACTGTTATAAAGACATATCCAAGACTGAGTAATTTATTTAAAAAAGAGGTTTACTTGATTCACAGTTCCACATGGCTGGGGAGGTCTCAGGAAACTTACAGTCATGGTGGAAGGAGAAGAGGCACGTCTTACATGGTGGCAGGCATGAAAGAGCAAACAAGTGAAGGGGGAAGAGTCCCTTATAAAACCATCAGATCTCATGAGGACTCACTATCATGAGAACAGCATGGGGGAAATAGCCCCCATGATCCAATCACCTCCCATCAGGTCCCACTATCCACAGGTGGGGATTATGGGGATTACAATTCAAGGTGAGATTTGGGTGGGGACACAAAGTCAAACCATTTCAGCCATCCCTGAATGTCTGGCCATCCCATTCTTTAGTATTTATCACATGGTATTGTAATTATTTGCTCATATATCTCTCTCTTTCATAAGGCTGTGGACTCAACTATGTCTTCTTCCACACCCAGGGAATGCTTGGTACATTAACTAGCTGTCTCAGTCCATTTTGTGCTGCTAAAATACAATAACACAGACTGGATAATTTTTAAATAATAGAAATTTATTTCTCACAGTTCTAGAGGCTAGGAAGTTCAAGATCAAGGTGCCAGCATCTGATGAGGGTTTTCTTGCTGTATCCTCACATGGCGGAAGGGCAGAAGAGCAGCAGAGGACACCCACCCCCACAAAGCTTTTGATAGCAGCATTAATCTATTCATGAGGGTCACTATCTTCATAAAGGTGTGCACTCTTGACCCAAATGCCTCCCATTAGGCCCCACCTCCCAATCAATAGTCTTGCATGGGAATTAAGTTTCCAACATACGAATTTTGGGGGACATATTCAGACCATAGCAGTAGTCAGTGTTTAATGAACAAGAAAATGAATAAACTTAGCAGTGTTATCAGGGACGACAGAAGGGCAAGATGCGTTTCTGTGCCCAACCTCCTATCAAGTGCTGCCCTCCCACCACCCAGCACTATATGCCTATGCAGGAATGTGTCCTTTGAGCAAAACACAGCAAGGAAAGAGGGAGAAAAATCTGTGTTTTCACTTTTTTTCTTTTCTTTTAAGAGAAAGCTGGGAGTACAGGCACACACCACTGTGCTGGCAGGTTTTTGTGGTCTCTCTTGGTCTCTCTTTAAAGGTGAGTCTGCATTCACCTTTGGAATAGTTCTAGTTGTCAGAGATTGAATATCTTATTTTACAATGCAATATTCTTACAACTGCCTTTGATGAAAGAGAGTTGAGATGGGACCACTGGGGAAATCTCCAGATGACCAGGGGGCAAGCAATTTGATTGCAGTGTCAAAATGCCTCCATTTAAGGAGCCAAAGTTTTCAAATGTTTGTAAACTGATCCAATCTATTCCAGGATGTGCCTGGAGTAATTAACGTAAGTAAGTTGATCCAACCTATTTCCGAGGTGTGCCCGGGATATAAATGGTTAACACTGACAAACACACCTTATGAAATCTACCAGCAGCGGAGGATGCCAGGCACCTCTTCTACCTCCCTGGAAGGCCCGCTGGGGCGGCATTTGGAAGCTGTCTTCGCCCCTGTCCCCGGCCCCTGTCCCCTCCCGCGACGTGGACGTTCCCCCTGAACTCGAGTCCCGCCTCCTCGAGCTAGCCCGGGCCTGGTGGGCGGGCCCGCCACGTGGAGCGCAGGCCTGATTCTCGAAAGGGGCCTACGACATTGCCGCGCCGCAGCTCCAGGCCAGCCCCTCGCCCGACGTCAACAGCGTAGGCCCAGCTGCCCAGGTTTACTTTTACGCCACTGACGTAACGTCATCGTGCGGGACGTGGACGGAAGAAAAAGCGAGCGAGCGCCGGAATCAGCCCGGCGTGGAGTGCGGACCCGTGGCAGTGCCCAGCGGCTGCGGCGGTGGTGAGGCAGGTACGCAGCGAGCGGCGGGGATGTCTAGGCGACCTCGTCTCTGCGGAAGCTGATGCGCGTCCAGGCTCAAGCGCGAGGGGCGTGAGCGCCGGGCCGCTGGTCAGAGTAGCGGGGGCGCGGCCGGAGCAGGTGCCGGGGACCGGGGATCTGGCCCGCGGGTAAGGTGTGGGCCTTGGCCGAGGGATGGCGGCTGCACCGGGCCGCCCAGGGCGCGCTGCAAAACCCCGGCGCTGTCCCATATGCCGGTGCGCGGCGGCCCCAGGATCTACGGATGGCTCCGGGCCCCTGACCTCCCCGGCCTCCACTGGGTACACCATGTGAGGAACTGGGCCAAGGGGAGACTTCAGGCCTCCGCGGGCCCCTTCTCGATCGGAGAGTCCGGAGCCTGCACTGGTGGTGGCGGTGGTGGCGGTGGTGGCAGCGCCGGGATGCCGCGGGTTTTTAGTTGGCCACACGCTGACTCCCGGGCCTGGGTCTCTAGTTCCCCGCGGCCCTCCAGGCGTTCGTGATCCCCTCCTCAAAGCCAGACTCCCTTTCCAGTATGGCATTCTGTGTATGCTGGGGTCTTCCTGTTACAGCAGGGCGCACCCAGATACCCCACCTCATCCCTTCCCCCATCATTGTCCCCTGCTCTCTGAGGTGGTGAGGCCCATCGGATCTTTGTGTTTAAGTGGTGAGCCATGTACCGAGCATGTGTTTGTGGATGAACTATGTTGGGACTGAAGTTCACTTCTCTGTTCAAATCAGTTAGATAAGGGCTTTCTGTTTAGTCTGTAAAGAGATACTTGAGAAATGTCTTGAGTCAGAACATGAAAACTTTTTTCAACTGATGATACGGAGTCTAAACACACACGGAGAGTCTAGACGCAGTCACACGAATCTAGATATGAGTCTAGACAGACACACACACGCACGTACACACACACACACACTCTTTGCTCCTTGGGATCAACTGTGTGCTTCTCGAGGGCGTAATACACTCTGGCAGAGTGAGCTATCCATTACAGTGACAGAGTAGATGTAACCTGCGAGGTCAGTCAGAGATAGTGGTACACGGAAGAGGCCAGGAGGCTTAGTTTCTGTGTCGGTCTTCAACCTCTAATTCAGTGACCATAAGTGTTCAGAGCTTTCAGTCACTCTTGGGTAACAGAGAGGTAAACAGTCAGTATATGTGTGTGATTGTATCTAACAGTGAATATTCGTTGAATTCTTTGTTCCTGTGATGAATCTTGAAGGAAATTAAGGAGAAAATAATCGTAAGGCATCATTAGTGCCTAAAAGACAAAAGGAGGAAAACTGACGTTTACTGACCATCTGTTGTACCCAAGCATTTTCCACGCATTATCTCATTTAATTCTCACTATAATTTCATGAGGTCCTTAGTGTTAGTATCCCTGATTTATAAGTGAGGAAACAGAGGCTTAGAAAAATTAGGTAGCTCTCCACAAGACACACACACAGATAGCAAGTGCAGAGCGCGAACCCAAGTCTGACCAATATCAAAGGCCTTGTTCCTCATCGTTTTTGCCATATTGTCAATGGAAAGTTTGTAATCCATATGGGAAAAGCAGTAGTCACGGGCTATTTAAAATTTAACCTGTAGAATATATATCCAGCTGTGAAGACTAGAGTTGCTGGGGAAGGTTTCTTAGGCAGGTGGAACTGGAATTTGATTGTTCTACCCTTTGGCTCTTCTATAGTTATTTTGGAGAATTCACATGTAAATAATTGTTTAGCAGCCATTATTGAAGGAATTTATATAAGCAGCAAACATAGACCATGTGCCAAAATCATACTTCAGTGTTATCAAAAAACTGAAATAACAAGATCAATTAGTACTTTGTTGCCTACTAGATGCCATATGTTTTAGAACAGCTGTATCCTTCCATTCTCTGTCCTATTTCGGTGCCTTGTGCAGTATAAATTGTAAAGCAATAACACCATGCCTTATTTTTCTTCACTATGGGGCTAAATGCTAGTCTTCTGAGGCACATTTAAGAGGGCTGGGATATATCCACCAATCCATAGAACAGAAGTTAAACGGAGGCCCACAAACAAAGAAACTGAAGTGTTTTTCTTGTGTAAACAGCAGTGTCTCTGTAGCATAAAAAGAGCCACAAGGCCCGAGGCAGGTGGATCTTGAGGTCAGGATATCGAGACCATCCTGGTCAACGTGGTGAAACCCCAACTCTACTAAAATACAAAAACTTTGCCAGGTGTGGTGGCGCACCGTGCCTGCAGTCCCACCTACTTGAGAGGCTGAGGCAGGGGAATCGCTTGAACCCAGGAGGCAGAGGTTGCAGTGAGCCAAGGTTATTCCACTGCACTCCAGCCTGGCGACAGAACAAGACTCCATCTTCAACAAACAAACAAACAAAAAAGAGCTACAATAATGAATGGCTTATTCTCTCTGTACATATAGGAAGGAGTCCCCTACTTTTTTGTGAAATAAACTATTCTTTGTCTAAAGTCTCAAATTTGACCCAGGGTGAGGAAATGCCCATAACTGCCTCATGTTCTCAACCAAGATTTCTAGCCATGTTCTCATCCTCCACAGGATTAAGATGTTAGCCAGTTGCAGACATTGCCACTGCCTTCCAGGGGTACAAGAGTTACTTTATAATCCTGGGGCATCAGGAAGAAAAACATGGCAGCAGCCTCTGGCCTTTCCTCTTGCTTCTCATGGCTGACTGGCAAGGATCAAGCTGACATTTCAAATAGGTGCGTTTCCCAGTTCTGTTGGGAGGTGTTAGCAGAAAGGTGGACATGGTTGTTTTAGGATATTGGATCCATTACAGGAATTATATGAAGATTTAGTATTAATACATAAGCATTGCACCTGAAAGATTTTTTTTTTAATTTGCAAGATACCAAAAACAGCAGATATTTTTTGTGTCGCAAAATATTCCTAACCCTGCATTATTATTTGCTTACATAAAAACTAAGATGGTCCTAGGAAACGAAGGTCTAGGGTTGAGACCTAGAAAAGAGCCACTTACTCTTTCTCTTTTCTGTAATATAGAGGAGGTGGGAGTTTCCCTAATACAGAAGAGTTTAGAGCAGGAGAGTCAGATTTTTACTCTGAGAGTAAGGGGAAGTAGAGGGAAATGAAATGAATTCTCCAGTATTTTCATTACTCACTTTTAAAAAATGTATTCTGCAGATACTTTGTTCGGTGACCACGTCGCAACATGTTGAGTCAAGTTTACCGCTGTGGGTTCCAGCCTTTCAACCAACATCTCCTGCCCTGGGTCCAGTGTACAACCGTCTCCAGATCTCGTATGTACCATAGATAACTTATGAGTATGTGGCAAGTTTGATAGTCAAGGTGTGTTTCAACAAGGTTTTCAAAGAGAAAAAAAAGTGTTTGTTTGTTTGTTTGTTTGGAGACAGGGTCTCATTTTGTCACCCAGGCTGGAGTGCAGTGGCACAAACATAGCTCAGTGGAGCCCAGACCTCTTGGACTCAAGCAATCCTCCT
This sequence comes from Rhinopithecus bieti, assembly GCF_001698545.2. Taxonomy (NCBI): domain Eukaryota; kingdom Metazoa; phylum Chordata; class Mammalia; order Primates; family Cercopithecidae; genus Rhinopithecus; species Rhinopithecus bieti. The sequence continues at coordinate 433,213 of NW_016811667.1, forward strand.
GCCTCAACCCACCAAGTACTTGGGACTACAGGCACACACCTCCACAGTGACTCTAACTTTTTTATTTTTTGTCGAGATGGGATTTTGCCATGTTGCCCAGGCTGGTCTTGAACTCTTGAGATCAAACAGTCTGCCCGCCTTGGCCTCCCAAAGTGCTAGGATTACAGGCGTGAGCCATCATGCCCAGCCAAGAAAATAGGTTTAAAAGAGAAAAAAAAAAAAAGATGTAATTTGGCAGAATTGGACAAAATTCTACCAAATAAGGAGGCAAAGAGGTAGTCTCCTGGTGAAATGTTCTCAGTGTTTGTGTCAATGAAGTGTTTCCTGTATTTATTGCCCCCAAAATAAATTTTTACATGCTTTTTTGTTTT
>NW_016811667.1:434295-467036 GCF_001698545.2 Rhinopithecus bieti
TCAAGCGATTCTCCTGCCTCAGCCTCCCAATTAGCTGGGATTACAGGTGTGCATCACCATGCCCAGCTAATTTTTGTATTTTTAGTAGAAACGGGGTTTTGCCATGTTGGCCAGGCTGGTCTCTAACTCCTGACCTCAGGTGATCCGCCCGCCTTGGCCTCCCTCCCAAAGTGCTGGGATTACAGGCATTAGCCACCGTGCCCGACCCCATGCTATTTTTGTTCATTACTTTTTTTGTAATTAAGTTTTAGATTTTGAGCTAATTATAAATTCACTTGCAGTTTTAGGAAATAGTACAAAGAGGTCCCTTATACCCTTCACCCAATTTCACCTAGTATCTCAACGAAGGTATTGACATTGATACGATCAAGATACAGAACATTTCAATCACCACAGGATTTTTTATTTCTCTTTAACAGCCACTGTCCTCTTTCCTATTACTCACCTCTGGCCAACATTAATCTGGTCTACATTTTTATAATTTTGTCATTATAAGAATGTTATGTAAATGGAATCATCCAGTATGTGACCTTTTGGGATTCTGTTTTCTTTAGTATAATTCTCTGGAGAGTCATTCAAGTTGCTGTGTGTATCAGTTAGTTCCTTTATATTACTGAGTAGTATTTAATGCTGAGTGTATCACAGTTAGTGTAACCATTCAGCCATTAAAGGTCATCTGGGTTGCTCTCATTTTTTGGCAGTTAAAATAAGGCTGGTATGAACATTCATATACAGGATTTTGTGTGAACATAGTTTCATTTCTCTGGGATAAATGCCTAAGAGTGTAGTTGTTGGGTCAGATTGCAGCTGCATGTTTAGTTTTTTATATAGTTTGAATGTGTGTCCTTACCAAATCTCATATTGAATTGTAATCCCCAGTGTTGGAGGTGGGGTCTGTGGGAGGTGTTTGAGTCATGGGGGTGAATCCCTCATGCCTTGGTGCTGTCCTCGAGATAGTGAGTGACTTCTCACAAGATCTGGTTAAGTGTGTGGCACCACCCCCTCACTCTCTCTTTGTGCTCCCTCTCTCACCATTGGAGATGCCTGCTTCCCCTTTGCCTTCTGCCATGATTATAAGCTTCCTGAGGCCTCACCAGAAGCTGAGCAGATGCCAGCACCATGCTTCCATACAGCCCACAGAACTATGAGCCAATTAAACCTCTTTTCTTTATAAATTACCTCAAGTATTTCTTTACAGCAATGCAAGAACGGCCTAACACAGTTTTATAAGAAACTGTCAAACTGTCTTTCCAGAGTGGCAGTACCATTTTACATTCCTACTAGCATTGTATGAGTGATTCACTTTCTCTGCATCCTTACCATCATTTGATGTGGTCACTCTTTTTTATTTTAGCCATTTTGATAGGTATGTAGTGATATCACATTGTGGCTTTAATGTGCCTTTCCCTAATAGCTAATGATACTGAACATCTTTTCATGTGTTTATATCCTCTTCAGTGAAATGTTAGTTCATGTCTTTAGCTCAGTTTTTGTTTTATTTTGTTTTGTTTTTGTTTTTTGAGATGGAGTCTCGCTGTGTCACCCAGGCTGGAGTGTAGTGGCGTGATCTCAGCTCACTGCAACCTCTGCCTCCCAGGTTCAAGCGATTCTCCTGCCTCAGCCTCCTGAGTACCTGGGATTACAGGTGCCCACCACCATGCCCAGCTAATTTTTGTGTTTTTAGTAGAAACAGGGTTTCATCATGTTGGCCAGGCTGGTGTCAAACTCCTGACCTCAAGTGATCCCCCCACCTCAACCTCCCAAAGTCCTGAGATCATAGGCATGAGCCTCCACACCTGGCTTTTAGCTCAGTTTGAATTGGAAAGTTGTTGTTGTTGTTTTTTTTTTTTTACTATTGAATTTTGAGAATTCTCTCTATCTTCCTGTCTTAGTCCATTTTTATTGCTATAAAGGAATATCTGAGGCTATAAAGTAAAGAGGTTTATTTGTCATGGTTCTGCAGGCTGTACAAAAAGCATGGCACCAATAACTGAATTGGGTAAGTGCCTCAGGCTGCTTCTACTCTTGGCAGAAGATGAAGGGGAGCTGGTATGTGCAAAATCAGATAGCCAGAGAGGAAGCAAGAGAGAGAAAAGAAATGGCCAGGCCCTTTTTAACAACCATTTCTTATGGGAACTAAGAGTGAGGACTCATGCATTCCCTCTGAGAATGGCACCAGGCTGTTCGTCAGGGATCTGCCCCTGTGATTCAAACACTTCCCACCAGGCCCCACCTCCAACACTTAGGATCATATTTCAACCTGAGACTTGGTAGGGCCATACCATATGCAAACCATAGCACTTCCAGGTATTAGTCCTTTGTTGGATAGGTGGTTTGCACATATTTTCTCCCAGTCTCATAGATTGTCATTTTATTCTTTTAACAGGGTCTTTCATATAGGAAAAGTTTTTCTTTTGACGAGGTCAAATTTATCAGCTTTTGTTTTTATGGATTATACTTTTGGGGTGGTCAAGTCTAAGAACTCTTTGTATAACCCTAGATTTTGAAGATTTTCTCCTATTTTTTTCCTAAAAGTTCGATAGTTTTATATTTTTCACTTAAATCCATGATCCATTTTTTTTGTTTTGTTTTCTTGAGACAGGATCTTGCTCTGTTGTTACCCAGGGCTGGAGCATAGTGGCACGATCAAGGCTCAACCTCCAGGGCTCAAGTGATCCTCCTACGTCAGCCTCCCAGGTAGCTAGGACTACAGGGGTATACCACCACACCTGGCTAATTTTTTCTTTGTTTTTTTTTATTTTTTATTTTATTTTTTTTGAGACAGGGTGTTGCTCTGTCAACCAGGCTGGAGAGCAGTGATGCAGTCATTACTCACTGCAGCCACAACATCCCAGGCTCGAGCGATTCTCCTGCCTCAGCCTCCCAAGTAGCTGGGACTATACACGTGCACCACCACATCCAGCTAATTTTTATATTTTTTGTTGAGACAGGGTTTTGCCATGTTGCCCAGTCTTGGCACATTTAATTTTTTAAAAAATTTTTTATAGAAATGGAGTCTATGTTGCTCTGGATGGTCTCAAACTTCTGGTCTCAAAAGATCCTCCTACCTTGACCTCCCAAAGTGCAGGAATTACAGGTGTGAGCCACTGCACCCAGCTTTGTGATCCATTTTGAGTTAATTTGTATATACGGTGTAAGGTGTAGGTCAATGTTCATCTTTCAACTTTTAATACCAGTTGTTCCAGCATCATTTGTTGAAAGGCTGTTTACGATGTTTTGACTTGACTAGCTCCTCGATATCACCTAAATCTTATCAGTAGTCCATTTCCAGGTTTCATTGCAAGATGACTTGCCAATCAACTAATCAAGCTTGTCATTAGACAGAAAAATCTCTTTCCTATTCATATAGAGTATAAGGGCTAAAAAGTTCAGGATTTGGAACCAGGTCCTGGATTTTTAAAACTAGCCCTTCTCCTTATTAAGTAACTTAGTAGCTTAAAACAACTGTCTGTTTAGGTCACAATTCTGTGGAATGGTATTTTGGACTGGGCTCAGCTGCACAGTGGTTCTGTGTCTGTGTCAGGTCTCAGATTGACTTAGGGCTAATTGTTGGGGATGAAGGGGCCTCTGCTGGGGTGACACATCACCTGTGTTCCATGTGACTTCTCATCCTTCAGCAGGCTGTTCATGGCTTCTTCGCGTGATGCTTACAGGGTTCCCAAGAAGGGCAAGCATGGTAGCTGCAAGTCCTCTTGAGATGTAAACTCAGAATTTATACACTGTTCCTTCTGCCACATTGTTTTGGTCAAAGCAAGGTACAGGGCCAGCCCAAATTTAAGAAATTTGGAAAATTGACTTACCTGTTAATGGAGAAGCTGCAAAAGGATTGTGGCCATTTTTGTAATCTGGCAACACTGGTAAATTACTCAGTTACTTTGAACATCGGTTTCCTTATTTATAAAACGGGTAACAACAATAAGGAACTCATAATAATACCTAACTTATAAGGCTTAATTCATGAGAATTCAGTGAGATGATGATGATGGTGATGATGACGACAATGATGATGAAGGTAGAGTATAGAAAAGCTCAAACTATTTTTCCTCTGCTCTCACTCCATGACAACAATGAACACAGAAGACTTCTGTGACCAAATGTGTGGGGGTTGCAGTGGACATCAGTTGGGTATCCTCCAGTTCAATTCTGACACTACCTCCCTGAGGACAGCCCACAGGTTGAGGGCTCAGTCCCATAAGATCATCCCCACCTTCCTACCAGTCCTAAGTCCAGGCCTCTGGAACTTCTGACTGACCAGCTTCAAGTTGGGGTTCCCACAATCCCCTCTTTGAGCTTGGTTGATTTGCTAGAGTGATGCAGAGAACTCAGGGAAACACTTAGATTTACCAGTTTATTACAAAGGATGCAGATGAAGAGATACGTAGGGTGAGGTGTGGGGTAAGAGGCACAGATCTTTCATGCCCGTCCCGGGCACACCACTCTCCAGGAACCTCCACATGTTCAGCTCTCTGGAAGCTCTCCGAACCTTGTCCCCTTGGAACTCTTATGGAGACTTATTGGGGTAGGCATGATTAAAGCATGGACAACTGTGTTGAAATGTGATTGAACAAAAAGGATGTGACCTAATACTAATAGACTGAGTGGGGTAACCCAGCAGGGCCTGTCTGTTCAGATTTTATCTTGGTCTTTCTGTGCAATATTTCTTCCTCCAAGGTATGGGGCAGGACCGTCTCTGGATTGAGAGTCTTACAACCCACAATCAAATTAGAGTCCTGCCTTGAGCAGGTGAAAGGAGTTCAGGAGAAGATCAGAGAGAGAGATTCTGTTTCCTTACACCAACATTATAATGAAAGACTGTAAAAAGCACTATTAGAGTTATAAACCAGGAACCATGGATATATATGCCATGTCACAATAAGTAATACTTTTTTTTTTTTTTTTGAGAAGGAGTCTTTTCTCTGTCACCCAGGCTGGAGTGGAGTGGCACGATCTCGGCTCACTGCAAGCTCCGCCTCCTGAGTTCACGCCATTCTCCTGCCTCAGCCTCCCGAGTAGCTGGGACTATAGGCGCCCACTACCTCGCCCGGCTAATTTTTTGTATTTTTTTTTTTTTTTTTTTTAAAGACGGGGTTTCACCGTGTCAGCCAGGAGGGTCTCGATCTCCTGACCTCGTGATCCACCCGTCTCGGCCTCCCAAAGTGCTGGAATTACAGGCTTGAGCCACCGCGCCCGGCATACTTTTTTCATAGTACCAGCTAGTATTCATTGAGTATTTATTTTGTGCCAATCTCTGTTCATGCATGAACTTGTTTTATCCCCCATACCAACCTTATGAGATAGTTAGGGAGACAGCAAGTAAGTGAAGGGGTTGAGATTCCACTCAGGCAGTCTGGCTCCAGAGCCAATGCTTATCCTTTTTACTCCTGTAGAAGGTATGTGAATACTTAGCACAACTCCTGGTATGTGGTAAGTATTCACTTCAGTATTTTATTATTGATACTTATCCTCGTTAGGCTTATTCACAGAAGGAGGCACTTTCTAATTGTTTCCCTAGGTTTTGGATTTGGGGATTTGGATTTTTCTGGAATGGAGCTCTCTCACTGATCATGATAAGCAGAATAGCAGGGGGAAAAAATAGGAAAAGAAAGGCAAAATGAGAAAGCTTATGGAGACAAACAGAGAAGGCAATGGAAGGCCAGAAAGAAAAAGGGAAGTCATGTGAGGGTCCCTTCTTGCTGAGGCCTGGAACACAGCCTCATTGGTTGCTGGGCATAAGGACTCTGATGCTGAAGAAGTAAACGGTTCTCCTTAAGAGTAATAAGAGTATAATCTGTGGCCCTTGAGAAGAACATGGTCAACCCCTCCCATCCCCCAGCACGCCACACCTGTATACACATACACCTCACTATGCCCTCATACCTACTAGGAGGGGACAGATTTTCTTTGGAACTTAGAGCCTAAAAGTTCTTTAGAAGATGGGAAACAATTACTTCTCTAGAAACCTTGAATTTTCCAAACTAATCAAGGCCTTCTCCATTTTCAGTATGGACCCTAACAAGTGTAATACACTGTAGAACATTTAAAAAATACCCCCCAAGAAATGTAGGGTCAACCTTGGAAGGTAAAAGGTGTTGTTCAATAGGAAACCCAAAAAGCCCTGGGTCCCATGAAGCTCTCCTTTGTGCTAGAACCTACTGGATTTGACTGAGTCACCTGCATGAAACCTTATTAATAGTGGTGACCTCCTCTTGATCCCTAACAGGCCTTATCTACTGCTGTTACCCTATTGTCTCCAGGCAGAATGACCCTTGACTACCTGGCACTGAGCCATGCCACCCACCCTCTTCTCCTGATACAGACTGTGGGTTAGCCTCCTTCATGCTAGCCTGGCTGCTGGATTCTGATTGGCTTCTACCATTTGATCACCATTTGATCAGCTGGACAGACATGCATGCCACTACCCATGTTCCTGAGGTACCCTCTCAGGCTGCTCCACCCATGCTCACCACCCCTTCCAGGTCAGGATAGGCCCTCCAGCGGACAGGAGAGAAAGCCGGAAAGCCTAGATCTGACAGCTGTCAAAGGGATAATACATGATACTTGGCATAGGTCTGAGCTCTGCAAACAGCCACTGATGATCCCTGGTCCAAACCCTAGGGAAGTAAGCCTGTCCCTCCACCACCCTTCTCTCTATCAGATCAGTGAGACCAAACCTTTATGTGTACAACTTTTAAACTTAAGACTTAGGTGTACATATTGCTTAGGATAATATTCCTGAAAACAGAGTAGGGTACCTATATTATTAATAATTAACCTAATGAAGGAAAGTAGCACTCCACAAAATTCACCCTCAACAACAAACCAATCTTTTAGTCCCAGGGACTCCCGCAGCAGGAAGAGACCATGCATCTGCGGATCCAGCAATGCCATCAGAATCCCAGTTCCATCCCGGATAATGGCTTACTAAGTAGCTGTGTGCCCAGATCTAGATGCCAAGCCTATTGTGAAAAAAAATCATATTATCTTTCTTATATCTCCACAAACCTGAAATATAGTCATTTGAAAAATGGTTATTTAAGGAAAGGAAGAAATGAATCTTCACTACTTTGTTAGAAATGTTCTTTCTAAGATTTGTGTGTGAAGGACACGGGAAGGGAGGAGAACCCATAGTCGCCTTCCCATTCATGAGAATAAGCTTCTGCCTGCTTTACCCACCATCAGTAGATTGTGGTTAGAGAGTGAGTTAGTGGCCAGGAGAGAGTCGGAGGTCTAAAGAGGTTTTCAGAAAATTGTCATTTATAGACAGACAATATAAAGGGAAGTGATAATGGTTGGTTCAAGTGAAGGTACTTAACTCTCTAATAAAGTTATAGAACAGTGGTTCAAAAGGTGGCTTGGAATGATTATTTTAGTAATTCATTTGAATATTTATGAGTTGCTTGTAATAAGATATAGAAAAGTCTTTGCAGGGAATTGCTTAAAGCTTAGTCCTGCTGAGAACCTATATTACCCACCGTGTCTTGCTTCTTGCTATCAAGGAGGAAGGTCTATTTGCTGTTAGTGCTCCTCCACCCCCACTGATTGACAGCATCTTCTCTCCCACGGAGACTTCACCCAGCCCATCTGCCTATGCAGTCATTCTCCTTCTATGTCAGTTACAATTATGTGCATGTAGCAGGAAACTCAAAATAATAATGGCTCAAACAGGATAGAAATGTATTTCTCTCTCCTGAAGGAAGCCTAGCAGTCCTGAAAGAAGATAGGCAGTCCAGGGCTTCCAGAATAGCACTGTGGAATCATCAGGGATCCCTGCTCTTTCATTCTTGTTGCTTCACAGTTCCTTCTACTTCAAAATGAGTGATTGAGCTCCAGCCTTCATACCCATGTTCCAAGCAGCAGTGGGGATGAAGGGAAGAGAGCATGTCTCTTTTAAGTTCCTAGAAATTCCACATAACATTTTCACTTGTATCTTGTTAGCCAGATATCTTGTTGGTCACATGGTCCTGTCTATCTGAGCAAGAAAGCCTGGGAAATATAGTCTTTCGACTGGTGGCAGTATGCCTGGCCAATACTTGGGGATCTGGTAATTGTGTGAGAAAGGACGAATGGGTAATTAGTAAGCAGCTAAGCAGGAGGTGTTGGGCCCATGAGAAGTGTTGAAGGGGTTCTGTGCCTGACATTCAGCGTTTACTCTTTTACTTCTGGCTTTATGCGGGTACCTCTTTGGCTTTTAATCAAGATTTTTTTCCTCCTTAGAAATCTTGTATAATTTTTTTTTGTTCATCTGTACAAAATATCTGTAATCTTGTACAGTGTTACAAGAAAAAGAATCAAGAAAATTGGTTAGAGGCAGGTGTCCCAGGGGATAGCAAGTATCTGACTCTAACATTGCTATTCCTTCAGAAAGCTCTTTGGTTTATTTCATCATTGTTACAAGGCATCTGGATTCATCAAAGAGAAGTTGTAGATAGGCTAGTTGAGATTTTGTATTATTCATACACTTACTTTGTCCTTTACTGTCTTTGCTAATCAGATTCTTCCTTCTTTTTTTGTTTTTTTGAGAAGGACTCTCACTCTGTCGCCCAGGCTGGAGTGCAGTGGCACGATCTTGGCTCACTGCAACCCCTACCTCCCGGGTTCAAGCGATTCTCCTGCCTCAGCCACCTGAGTAGTTGGGATTATAGGTGCCCACCACCACGCTTGGCTAAGTTTTGTATTTTAGTAGAGACGGGGTTTCACCATGTTGTCCAGGCTGGTCTTGAACTCCTGACCTCAAGTGATCCTTCTGCCTCGGCCTCCCAAGGTGCTAGGATTATAGGTGTGAGCTGCCATGCCTGGCCGGCTCTTTCCTCTTTTTATAGTAATATGATTTCTTCAGAAACACCCATATTTTTCTGATTATGAAAGCAATGCATCTTTACTGCATAAACTTGGAAAATCTAAGAAAGAACAAAGAAGAAAATTTAAAATTGCTTATAATCCTATCAGATAAAATATTAATTTTCCATTAATTTTATCCATCTATGTGTTTATATATATATGAAATTAACATCATAAGCATTGTTGTACATTATTAAAATTCTAAAATGTTAATCTTTTCCCTTTATCCAACATTTACTCTGCTTCTGATTTTTCTGATAATAAGTAACACGGTGATGAATAGCTTTCTGATAAATCTCTTTTTTAGAGAACTTTTTTAAAGGCTTTTGATACATTTGCCAACCTGTCTTCAAGAGAGATTAATGTGTTTGTACTCTTCACCAACAGCATTTGAGTATGCCTATGACCTGCATACTGGCTGTAAACTCCATACAATACTAAAATAAGAATATGCTAGATAGAGCTTTTGATATACTGTGCTAGTTTTACACAGTTAATAATGATAATGCTTTTTTTGGTATCTAAACTGGTTAATACTGAGCATGTATGTTTTTATTGAAAAACTATGTTGAGTATTTCTTTTTTTCTTGCATTTGACTTTGATGGCTACAGATTGTATCCAGCCTTCAGTCATCAGACATGTTCGTTCTTGGAGCAACATCCCCTTTATCACTGTACCCCTCAGTCGTACACATGGCAAGTCCTTTGCCCACCGCGGTGAACTGAAGCATGCCAAGAGAATCGTGGTGAAGCTCGGCAGTGCTGTCGTGACCCGAGGGGATGAATGTGGCCTGGCCCTGGGGCGCTTGGCATCTATTGTTGAGCAGGTGATTGCCAAGATAGAAATTATGCTGTACTAAAATTGGGGTTTTAAGTTGCTACTTCAAATTGGGTTTAAGTTGCTCATCAACTTACAAAAATAATTGTGATTTCAGTGCAATAGATTTAACCCAATGTGAAAACTGTTTCCTCACGTAGATGCCAGTGAGACACAGCATCTTAGGGCAAGAAAAGGGGATGTGAAGGAGTAGGGGTGACTTCATGCAGTTCATGCCTCAGACTTCTTGATGATAAAGAGCTGTTTCTGTCGGAGATTCTTAGTTCTGGCTATGCAGTAGAATCATCTCGGGCCTGGAGATGCCTGGGTTTCACATCTAGCTGTTTAATAAGTGTCTCTGGGATGGGGCAGCTGTGTTTGTTTGTCTTGAGAGGATCTCACTCTGTCACCCATGCTGGACTTTTGTGGCATGATTATGGCTCACTGCAGCCTCGACCTATCGAGCTCAAGTGATACTGCCACCTCAGCCTCCTGAGTAGCTGTAGCCACAGGCACAAACCATTATGCCCAGCTAATTTGTGTAGTTTTTGTAGAGACGGAGGTCTCGCTATGTTGCCCAAGCTGGTTTCCAGCTGCTGGGCTCAAGTGATTCTCCTGCCTTGGCCTCCCAAAGTGCTGGGCCTGCAAACTTTTTCTGCAAGAGGCCAGATAGTAAATATTTTAGTTTTGTAGGTTATATGTTCTGTGTCTCCACTACACAACTCTGCAGAAGCAACCACAGACAATACATAAATGAATGAGCATGGCCGTGAGCTGATAAAATTTCATTTACAAAAACAGGCAGCATGCCAGATTTGGCCAAAAGTAAAAATCCAGACATCCAGGCATCCCACAGATAAAGCAAGAGGTCTTCTATGGCATCTGAAATTTTACACTACCCTCGTAATTAAATTTTCAGTTTTTAAAAAACAACTTTCCTGAGGCGTTAATATTGAGAAACTGCTAACCTGAAACTTGATACAATTTTTTTCTTACATTTTCTATTCTAAATAATTATCAAGCCTGAGCAACAAAGTGAGACCCGGTCTCTACAAAAATGAAATCGCTGGGTATGGTGACTTGCACCTGTAATCCCAGCACTTTGGAAGGCTGAGGCGGGAGGATTGCTTGAGCCCAGGAGTTCAAGACCAGCCTAAGCCACATAGTGAGACCCCATCTCTACAAAAAATTTTTTAAAAATTAGCCAGGCATGGTGGCACATTCCTGTGGCCCTGGCTACTCAGGAGGCCGAGGTGGGAGGATTGCTTGAGCCTGGGAGATTGAAGCTGCAATGAGCTATGATCACGCAACTGACTGCACTCCAGCCTTGGTGACAGAGCAAGACCCTGTCTGAAAAAGTTCTGACTTCTTGGTAGGCTGAGGCAGGGGGGTTGCTTGAGCCCAGGAGCTCAAGTTTGCAGTGAACTATGATAAAGTCACTGCACTACAGCCTGGGCAACAGAGCGAAATCCTGACCCCCAGCCCCTACCCCCCACACACACACAAAAAAAACAGCAATGATCAAACCCACCTTCTAGATTGAGTTCATCAGATAAATTTTAAAAATATTTATCAAGAGACTACACTGTGAGGGGCACTAGCCTCTCTACCCTCTCTACCTTAGAGATATAACAGTCTTTACCCTTTGGAAGCCAGAACTGGGACCCCCCAGACATTAAGGTGACTGTTCAGGGCAGTAAATATCCAAATAAGTGGGCCCAAATGACAGTGAGCGATGGGTCCGGAGATGGGAAACTCAGATGAGAGTGTGGTTGTTCCTGGGGCTTTCTAGGAGAGCTGGAACTCAGCCTAGGCCTTGACAACTGATGGGATTTGCACAAACAGAGGGGAAAAGTTCCATGCTAGTAAGTATACAGTGTGACGTGCCTGTGCAGTTGTGTAATCCAGTGGTTCTGGGGAAGGGACAGGCTCTAGGAGCGGATTCCAGATAGAGGACAGACAGGAATGAGTATGGCATGCTGTGGGCCAGGGAGGAGACAAGCTAGAAAGTAGAGGTGGTGGTCTCATTAGAAAGAATGAAAAAAAAAAGTGGATCATTGCATTAGGCAGGGCTCTGAAGCCAACTATGTGAGTTGGAGTGCAGTCTCAAAAGCAGACCGAAGATTTTGAACGGAGGAGAAACTTGATGAAAAGAGTAGGAAAAACCTGGTAAAGAAAGGTTACCAGCTTTCTTTCTAGGGCTGCATGTGGACGTAATGGAAGAGCTGTCTCCATCAGGGCCTGCCTAATAGTCATCTTATCATGTCAGAGGGACTCAGGAGCCAACTTAAAGTGGTTTCCACTGGCCATAAATGGGATGATTTGAACATCAAGAAAGGGAATCACAGCTGGGCACAGTGGCTCATACCTGTAATCCCAACACTTTAGGAGGCCAAGGCGGGCAAATCACCTGAGGTCAGGAGTTCAAGACTAGCCTGGCCAACATGGTGAAACCTCGTCTCTACTAATAATGCAAAAATTAGCCAGGCATGGTGGCACCTGCCTGTAATCCCAGCTACTTGGGAGGCTGAGGCAGGAGAATCTCTTAAACCTGGGAGGTGGAGGTTGCAGTGAGACGAGATAGCACTACTGCATTCCAGCCTGGGCGAGAGTGAGAGTCATTCTCAAAAAAAAAAAAATGTTTAAATCCATGAGTTCATAATTACACTTAAAAAAAAAAACTTCATGGACGGGCGTGGTGTGCTCGTGCCTATAATCAGCAATTGGGAGGCCGAGGCAGGCGGATATGAAGTCAGAGAACCACCACCTGCAACACTGTGAAACCGAAACCCGTCTCTACTAAAAAATACAAAAATAGCTGGACGTGGGGTGGGCACTGTATCCACAGCACTTGGGAGGCTGAGGCGAGAATGTGTAACCTGGGAGGGTGGAGCCTTGCAGTGAGCTAGATTGCAACCACTGCACACCAGGCATGGGAGAGCAGCGAGACTGCCGTCTCAAAAAAAAAAAAAAAAAATTCATTGCGCATTTTTTGAGGGCGATAGAGAACAGCTCAATTATATTGAAAATGGATAGTAAAGGGGGTGGAAGACCACACATTTGTCGCTGCTTTTCCATAGGCCAATCTGTACCTCAGGGTACCAAGAAGTGGTAAAGGAAGAGTTTCCCTTTGGAATATTCCCCAGATTATAAATGAAGAAATCATTGAGTTAGAGTATCAGCATTTTGCAGCCTAATGGAATAATGATCTGGCAATGATCATCACAGAGCTACACATCACAAAAGGTCACAAAAAGAAAGATAACGCCGGCCCAATTAGTATCTCCTTGATGGACCGTGTATCACCCACAAACTTAGAGAGACTTGTTTGGGAGAAAAAAAGCCTTCATCACCAAGCAGGCAGTTATAGGTATATACAAAGTGCATATTAATACCATAAGGAACAAATTGGGAAAATGTAGGCTAAGGGAGGAAATCCTAAAGAATATACAACCAGTTTCACAAAAATACAAGGGGAAACTGAATGGAGAGGGGAACCCATGAATAAAGAGACTTGAGAGCACTTCAATTAAATTGGGAATGCAGGTTTAATTTGGCATCTCAATTTGAGGCCAAGCTAAAAAAAAAAATTGGGAAATACGAACCTGCATTTGATATGAACGGAAATCATTGAAATATTCCAGATGATAATGGTTTTGTGGAGAGAGAAATATATAGTAATGTAATATACCTTAAATATATATGATTATCTTTTAGCAGTTATTACTGAACTATTTACAGATGAAATAACATGTCTGTTGCCTGGAATTTGTATTAAAACAATGGTGAGGGTATAGAGCGGTTATTGGAGACTAGGAAATTGGCCATGAGAGATAGTTGGTGAAACTGTGTGGTATATACATGGGGATTTATAATACTATTCTCACCACTTCGGTTAAATATGAAATTTTCTTTTTTTTTTTTTATTTTTATTTATTTATTTTAGAGAGAGGGTCTGCTCTGTCGCCTAGACTGGAATGCAGTGGTGTAATCATAGCTCACTGCAGCCCTGAACTCCTGGGCTCAGTTGGGATCCTTCTTTAGTCTCCTGAGTAGCTGGGACTACAGGCACATGCTGCTTGGCTGTTTTTTTTTTTTTTTTTTTTTAATTTTTCATAGATATGGGGTCTTGCTATTTTGCCCAGGCTGGTTTCGAATTCCTGGCCTCAAGCAATCCTCCCACCTCAGGCAGCTGAAACTTTCTGTGATAAAATATTGTTGTCGGGACCAGGCACAGTAGCTCACACCTGTAATCCCAGCACTTTGGGAAGCTACTTAGGGGGCTGAGGTGGGGGGATTGCTTGAGTCCTGGAGGTCAGGGTTGCAGTGAGCCGTGATTGTGCCACTGTCCTCCAGCATGGGTGACAAAGCAAGACCCTGTTTCAAAAAAAAAAAAGTTGTTACTGTTTTAAATCATGGTTTATCATAGCTGTTTGTGAGTTCCTGGACCAGTTAAAAGGGTTCAGACATCAGCAGGAAAGGACAGTTTAGGAATATTGACTTTATTGCATCTTGAGTCTTTAATTTTTTCATGTAGGTCTGCTTAAGGTAGGAAACAAAATGACCACATTTGGTTCTGGGGAGGCAGAGCAGAACAAGGTCAGCATCTGCCCCTGGTGTAGGCAGAGGCAACCCATAGGATTAGATGTGCCACCAGAACAGCCTCGTTTACTCAGGTTAAGCCTTAGAACCTGAGAAGCCATCTGCTGAGTCTACATTGCATTTCCTACCTGCGGACTTTTATTCTGGGCTTCATTTCTTGGAGCAACTAGGCCTTCTATATTACACACTCCCTGCAAATATTAGGTTGGCACAAAAGTAATTGTGGTTTTTGCCATTACTGTCAATGGTAATTGACATGCAATTACTTTTGCACCAACCTAATACAGTCATGTCCTATAGATGTAAAACTTGGCTAGACACCAGAATTTCCTTATTAAAAATGTCTTACTTAGGCCAGGTGGCTTATGTCTGTAAATCACAGCTTTGGGAGGCCGTGGCAGGAGGATGGATTGAGACCAGAAGTTTGAGGACAGTCTGGGCAACTTAATGAGTCTCCATTTCTACAAAAATGCATTAAAAAAGAAAAATTAGCTAGGCATGGTGGCATGAGCCTGTAGTTCCAGCTACTTGTGAGGCTGAGGCAGGAGGATCACTTAAGCCTAGGCAGCCAAGGCTGCAGTGAGCCACACTTCTGCCACTGCACTCCAGCCTGGGTGACAGAGCAAGACTCTGTCTTAAAAAATTTTTTTTCATAGGGTTCTTTTTGTTGTTGTTGTTTTTGAGACAGCATCTCTCTCATTCTATTGCCCAGGTTGGAGTGTGGTGGTGCGATCACAGCTCACTGCAGCCTCGTCCTCCCTGAGCTCAGGTGATCCTTCTACCTCGGCCTCCTGAGATAGCTGGCATGCACCACCATGCCTGGCTAAATTTTATATTTTTTTGTAGAGATTGGGTCTTGCCATGTTGCCTGGGTGGTCTTGAACCTCCTGGGCTCAGGCGTTCTGCCTGCCTTGGCCTCCCAAAGTGCTGGGATTACAGGCATGAGCCACCATGCCCAGCCAGTTGTTTTAATTAAAAAATAAATTAAAATGTCTGATTTTTATCTGCCACCTGCTAAACAGAAATTTGAGACAGGATGTAGAAATCTGTGTTTTTACTAGACAGTCTGGTTGATTCTTCCAGAGCCAGCCACATGCTGGTTCATAAACCAGCATTTGGGATCTACTCAATAGTCCACCCTACCTCCATCCCTTGTGAAAAGATGAACGAGACAGTGCAGTGACTTGTGGTCCCCTTTCCTTTCTCAATGCCAGGTATCAGTGCTGCAGAATCAAGGCAGAGAGATGATGCTGGTGACCAGCGGAGCTGTAGCCTTTGGCAAACAACGCTTGCGCCATGAGATCCTTCTGTCTCAGAGCGTGCGGCAGGCCCTACACTCAGGGCAGAACCAGCTGAAAGAGATGGTGAGTGCTGCTTCTTCACACGTTAAAATGGACCTTCAGGTCTTCTTCCCTCATTCCCTACCACACCTTGTCTCATTGGTATATTACAGGCAATTCCAGTCTTAGAAGCACGAGCCTGTGCAGCTGCCGGACAGAGTGGGCTGATGGCCTTGTATGAGGCTATGTTTACGCAGTACAGCATCTGTGCTGCCCAGGTGAGAGGCTGGGCTTTGAAAGGGGTGTGGGACCTGCGAGGGTGGTTCTTGTGGAACAAAGGGGTCTGGAGCTAGTCTACTAGAATATGGTGTCAGCTTCATCACTTGCTACTTGAGAGATCTGAAGAAAGTTTTTTATGTAACCTTTTTGTGCCTCAGTTTCCTCATCTGAAAATGGGGATAATATCAGTGCCTATTTCAGATAATTTTTGGAAGGGCTCAGTGAGAAAATATATGAAAAGCATTTAGTATAGTGTTTGGTACATAATACATTCTCAGTATTAGCTCTTGTTACCCTAATAACACTTAGGATTACAAGTGCTAACACTTCTGAAGACAGAGAGGTTAAACAGCTTTATTTCACTGCTTCTTTGATATCAGGTGGCTTGCTTCCCTTTGCATCTGGTTGGTTGCCTTTTATAGCAGATACTTATTAAGCTTTGAAGGGAAAGAGGAATGCTGGTGGGTGTCTGGTTTTTCACTCATTCAGCAAATATTTATTGAGCACCTATGGTGTATCTAGCAGTCTTGGGCATTGGGGATACTGTGGTGAACAAATGAGACATGATTCCAGTCCTCATGGGACTTAGGAATTTTTGGTGGCTACCCCTAAATGTTCTAGAACCTTCTTTCTACATTGTTTCATTTTTACCTAAATCTCCTGAATTTTTTTGAATTATATTCTTAATCAACTGTACAGCTAGCTACACACTACAGACATCTAAATAGCAGTCACTTCAGGAAACAACTGAAAAAAAAATCTAACTCCCAAATTTTTTTATTTTGAAACCCCTTTACCTATAAAGATGTAAATTAGCCGTTATTTTATATTATGGATATTATTTTACATGTGCACTACATGCACGGATGTTATTTTGCACAGGTGATATTGTTATGTATACATATATTGTTTCAGGTTTTGCTTCTTCATTTCCTATTACTTTTTTTTGTTTCTCCATCATTTGCCTGTTTGTACCCACAGTGATGTTCTGGTGTCACCAGAGTGTCCTCATGTCAGTGAGTTAAAACAGAAAGGCATGGGCTTATCCCATTGCATATGACTGGGGACCCCACTTTCTGTAATCTTAGCTTTTTTCTCTTAGTATAAATGCAATATAAATCTCTATTTCTATCACTCTTCTTTATTATCTGCTTTCTCGTCTCCACAGTCCAGTGACAATTTTGGTCTTTAATTTTTTTAAAGTGCCTGGAGCTGGGTGAGGAAGCTCAAGTCCAAGAGCTATGGTTTTGCTTTGGTTTGGTTTTTCCCAGGGATGATACTTTTTGAGAGTTTTGTTTTGTTTTGTTTTGAATGACAGTAGCATTAAGAGTCCGTGCAGCATCAGCCATTGTTTCCATTTACATTGAGTGAAAGAAGAGCTCTGCCCCTCCGGTTCCCAACAAGCTTCAATCCCTGGGCTGTTTCCTCTCACACCTGTGTCTTCCCCCAAGGCCATCATATCTACAAGAAATATTTGCCCTTTATACCTTATCCTGTGGTTCCTTATTTTCTTCAGTAATATTATATAGAAGACCATTATCAGTGGCTTTTGAAAATTTCCAGTAGGTAGTTTGCCAGGTTAAAGACTTAAACACTTAAAACAACTTGTTTTTTCTTCGTAGAAGGGAAACTGATTTTCCCTCAACAGATTGCACTTGTCTAAACACGTACATTTCCCTCTTGGGACTCTTTATCTCCTACCTTCCTGCTGAGATCCCCAGGCCATGTTTGTGAAGCTATTTTAGTGACAGGTGTTTTTCCTGGACCTTTAGACCTCCTGCTTGCCTCTCCTACCCACGGGTTTATATTAATTGTTCGATCTTTCACCATCGTGACTAGAATCTGTATGTTCAGTTTTGACCTAGTCCTGTGTCCAGCACAACTAAGCTTTTCTGAAAAGGAGTTCTTGATCTTCCCTTTCAAAAATATGCCCCATTTTATTTTTCCCCAAACCATCAACATTCTTATTCTCCATTCCAGCAACTAGACCCTGGCATTTCAGAGGTACTTAACAAATTTTTTATCGAGTGAGTGAGTGAATTATTTTTCTATGTATATGTTTCCTGTGTTTTATATATCATTAAGGCTACTGTTTTATTGCTATATTCTTCTCAGTTACCATAGCCAGACCCTTAACCATCCTCACTTTGACTGTTTCAGTGCCTGCTTTCTTTACTATTTGCTTCCAACTTTCCCTACCTCAGCCTTCCCTACACAGCAAGAACCCTCTTCCGTAAACGTTAGAGAGATTACATTATTTATTGTTGAGCCTCAAGGTTTGTTGCCATTTAGTTTCTTGCTATCCCCATTTACCCATTTATCTTTTTCCCCTAAACATTGCATAAAATTCTAGTTCAAGCTAGAAAGCAGAGCTGTTTACCAGCCCACACACCCATCTCCATTGTGCCTTTGAGCACCTTATGCTCATCTCCTCCCTTGAGCCAAGTTGTGTTCTGTCCCTCTTTCAGCGTGTGACTAAAGACTAACCTCCATAAATTTCTCAGACTAACCCCACATGCTCACACACAGTCTTAGTTAACTCCAGTAATAATCTGCTTCAGAGCAAGAGCAATGATAACACAGCCCTATTCCATTTTGTCTAACACACTTTTCTAAGCAGGGTAAATAATTTATTCACTCACTCGCCAAATATTTAAGGGCCTACTATAGCCAGGCCCTGAATCAGATCCTAGGATACAGAGATATTTTAGAAATTGCTGGGGCACAGCAGTGTGCATCTTTAGTCCCAGTTACTCAGGAGGCTGAGGTGGGAGGATCACTTGAGACTAGGAGTTCAAGTCCAGCCTGCACAACAGAGCAAGTCCCTCTCTATAAAAAAAGAAAAGAAATTAATGGATAATCACTGATTCCCCCAATATCCCTCTAAAAATAGATACTTTAATTTCTTAATTTTGTAAATGGATGAGATTTTGGGATTTGGTAGCTCTCTGAGGATTAAAGTACTTTTGCAAGAAGTCTTGAACATTCTTACATACATCTTTCAGTTTATTGTAATTTTTTTTTTATCTCTACAAGAATTGGGGCCAGGTGCAGTGAGTCACATCTGTAATACCATCACTTGAGGCCAGGAGTTCAAGACCAGCCTGGCCAACATGGCAAAACCCTGTCTCTGCTAAAAATACAGAAATTAGCTGTGCGTGCCTGTAATCCTAGCTACTTGGAAAGCTGAGGCTTGAGAATTGCTTGAACCCAGGAGGTGGAGGCACTAACCAGAGATTATGACACTGCACTACAGCCTGAGCAACAGAGTAAGACCCTGTCTTGAAAAAACAAAGAATTGGATAACACCCAGATATGTGTATTTCATTCTAATCTGTATGGGGCCCCAGAAACCTAAAGTTTAACTCCCCTACTCTTAGCATCTTTTGTATACTGGGAAGTTTAGCATTTTTCTCCCTCCTGCATTTTCCATCTCTTTAATCCTTTTAGATTTTGGTGACCAATTTGGATTTCCATGATGAGCAGAAGCGCCGGAACCTCAATGGAACACTTCATGAACTCCTTAGAATGAACATTGTCCCCATTGTCAACACAAATGATGCTGTTGTCCCCCCAGCTGAGCCCAACAGTGACCTGCAGGGGGTAAATGTGGGTAAAGTATTTCTAAGGGTTAAGCATGCTGGAGACACTAACACCATGCTATGCTGCATGCACTAACACCGGAAGTTTGGCATAAACAAGATGGAAAAGTTGTGAGAGAAACTGTTGTCATGGAGCAGTGATTGCATAAGCTCTTCTGAACTTGTGGTTGCATTCAACAGGGTGAGGTGCTATAGTCACTTAAGATGGTGCAATCAACATGGCTTGTATATTTCAGTGGCTAGAAGACTGCATGTTTGGAAAAGGGATTGCCAGTAGACACTGTGTTTTGCAGACAGAAGGGGCCTGCAAGAGCTGTCATCTATATATTTGGGTTCATTGGTTTTGCCTAAGCCTAGCTTGGTTTTGCCTGAGCTTGGCTGGGTGCATCCATGAATTTCTTTTTGGACTGCTTAGCTCACTCACTTATGACTTTTTAATCTGCATTCTAGGTTATTAGTGTTAAAGATAATGATAGCCTGGCTGCCCGACTGGCTGTGGAAATGAAAACTGACCTCTTGATTGTTCTTTCAGATGTAGAAGGTACAAAGTAATGCTTTTTTCTTTTATCTGACCTTTGTTTTAAATGCTACATGTATGAGCACGTGAGTTTCCCTCTTTGAGTCCCTCTGATCTTTTTTTTGCTATAGATCATTAGCCATATGTTCTGACAAAGGGCTTTTATGATTCAAAACAGGGTGGGCGAGTCTAAGAGATGTAGTTTGAATACTGAAATATTATTTCCAAGTGCTTTCAGTTGTTTTTCTTAAATAACAGCTTTATAGAGATATAATTCACATACTATACAATTCACTTATTTGAAGTTTACAATTCTGTCCTGGCCGGGCGCGGTGGCTCAAGCCTATAATCCCAGCACTTTGGGAGGCCGAGACGGGTGGATCACGAGGTCAGGGGATCGAGACCATCCTGGCTAACACGGTGAAACCCCATCTCTACTAAAAAAATACAAAAAACTAGCCGGGCGCTGTGGCGGGCGCCTGTAGTCCCAGCTACTCGGGAGGCTGAGGCAGGAGAATGGCGTAAACCCAGGAGGCGGAGCTTGCAGTGAGCTGAGATCCAGCCACTGCACTCCAGCCTGGGTGGCAGAGCGAGACTCCATCTCAAAAATAAAAAAACAAAAACAAAAAAAAACAATTCTGTCCTGGCGTGGTGGCTCACACCTATAATCCCAACACTTTGGGAGGCCAAAGCAGGAGGATCACTTGAGCCCAGGAGTTTGAGATCAACCTGGGCAATATAGTGAGTCCCTGTTTCTACAAAAAATAGAAAAGTTAGCTGGACATGGTGGTATGCACCTGCGGTTCCAGCTACTCGGGGCTGAAGCAGAAGGATCACTTGGACCTGGGAGTTCCAGGCTGCAGTGAGCTATTATCGCACCACCATACTCCAGCCTGGGTGACAGAGCAAGACCCTATCTCAAAAATAAATAAATAAAGTGTACAATTCAGTGATTTTTAGTATATTCACATAATTGTGCAACCAAAACCACAGTCATTTGTAGAACACTTTCCCTTTCATCACCCCAATAAGAAACTCCATAACCATTAGCAGTCACTCCCCACACTCCCCATCCCTAGGCAATCTCCAGTATACTTTCTGTTTCTGTGGATTAACCTGTTCTGGACATTTTATTTAAATGGCATCATATATTATGGTGGCCCTTTGTGACTCGCTTTTTTCACTTAGCATGTTTTCACGGTTCATCTATTTTATAGCATGTATCAGTACTTCATTTTTTTTATTGCTGAATAATATGCCACTCTGTGACCATGTTTTGTTTATCGGTTCATCAATTGATGGACATTAGCTGTGAACATTCATGACACGTTTTTGTGTGAACATGTTTTTTTTTCACCTTAGAACTGCAGGGTCACATGGTAACTCTGTTTAAAAGACTTTTGAGGAACTACTAGACTGTTTTCCAAAGCAGCTGTACCATTTCATATTCTCACCAGCATTGTATGAAGGTTCTAATGTGTTTACATCATTGCTGTTATTCAGTTGTTTTTATCTGCCTTTTTTATTATAGCTATCCTAATGGGTGTGAAGTAGTATCTCATTGTGGTTTTGATTACTTTCAGTTTTTAATGTAAACCATAGGACAGATTATGGGGTTTTTTGGTGTGTGTGTTTTGTTTTGCTTTATTTTGTTTTGTTTTGTTTTGTTTCTTTTTCTTTGTTGGGACAGATTGTTTTAAGTTGGAGCCACTGTAGAAGTCTAGGCTATCTGGCTACCATGTTCTTATATGTTACTCTGTTCTTCTCTGCTGTTCCCTTCTTCCTGGAGGGGCCACTCTTGGCTCTAATATGTCTTTCCATTCACTCTTCTCAAGCTTCCTTAAGCTATTTCCATTTCACAGTCTGACCCATAAGAAATATAGTAACTGTGTCCAAAATCTAAGATTCCAGAAGTCCCCTGTTACATTCCCAGAAGGTTAGAACACCTCTACTTAATTCCCAGCCCACAGCAAGGCAGGTTAACACGGGAGGACCTGTTCTCTGTTTTACGCTCAGGCAGTTGTATGGTAAGGGCAGGGGCTACGTAGTGGAGACAGGGGCAGACATAGATGAATTGATCTGTCTCTGCCCATGTGGAAAGTCAAAGATAAGACACCTACATGTCAATGTCTTTACCTGTAAGAAGTCTTAGTCCTGTGTTATCCACTGTAATTTGAAGTCCCAGGATAGGAACAGCTAAGTTGGGGTAAGTGAGAGCCACCGTGGAGAAAGAAGGCATTTTGGTTAATCAACAGGTTTTCTATTCATTTTTCCCCCAAAGACAGAGTCTTGCTCTGTCGCCCAGGCTGGAGTGCAGTGGCACAATCTCGGCTCACCGCAACCTCCGCCTCCCGGGTTCAAGTGATTCTCCTGTCTCAGCCTCCTGAGTAGCTGGGATTACAGGCGTGCACTACCATGCCTGGCTAATTTTTGTATTTTTAATAGAGACGGGGTTTCATCATGTTGGTCAGGCTGGTCTCGAACTCCTGACCTCGTGATCCACCCACCTTGGCCTCCCAAAGCACTGGGATTACAGGCGTGAGCCATGGCGCCTGGCCAATCAGCAAGTTTTTATTGAATTTCTACTATGAGCACATAGTGTGCTGGGTGCTTGATAAATGTAATTTATTCAATCTTTATAGCAACCCTCCAAAGTAGGTCGTAGGTAGGTTAACCCAATTTTACAGATAAGGAAATTAAAAATTAAGTTCAAGCTGGGCACGTGGCACATGCCTGTAATCCCAGCTACTTGGGAAGGCTGAGGCAGTAAGATCACTTGAGCCCAGGAAGTTGAGGCTGCAGTGAACTGTGATCATGCCACCTCACTGCAGCCTGAGTGACAGAAACAGAGACCCTGTTGGGGGAGGAGGGGGGAGAGAAGAAGAAATAATTTTTTAAAATTTAATTTAAAATTAAATTCAGATCTATGAAATGGTATATCTGAAGTCACATAGCAAGTGCTTGACAGAGGCCAGTTTCAAATCTGAGTCTGTTCAATTAAAAAAGCTACACTCTTCCTTCTCTTTTATACTGCCTGACAAGGTTAAAAAAAAAAATGTAAGTTTTCGAAATTAATTTATAAAACCCAATTTAAACAAGACTATAGCAAATCATTTTGATGCAGCTTCAAGCACCAAAATCAGGTCACTGGTAGACTGGCATTCTTACTGTGATTATCCTAATTTGTTTTCTACTGAGTGTTGATTTTTTAGACCAGTATCTGAATTTTAACTATGCTCTTGGTGGGGTAAGGGGAAAGGAGGAGTAGGCACATTATCAGCATGCTAGGAACCCTTCACTATCTTTGGAGAAGGTTTGGCTAGAATTGTCCAATCTTTCCTATACTAATATATGAAACTGAAACAACTTCCAAATCTAAATCTGTGATCTCATAGCACTGTATCTTCTGGGAAGATCCTAACCCTAAATCCTGGAGAGCTGTGGAGTAGTAGGTTGAGATTGACAGATTGTGAAAGGTTATTTTCTCTTTTCCTGTAATAATTTGCACTGCTTATGGTTGTCACTGCTCTGCTCTACAATGGGCATTGATTTCCTCACTTCCCTGATTCAGTTACTCCCTCAGAGAGGTAGTATGTAGCAAGATTGTCTAAGGTTTGGAATAATGGAGGGGAGAGGTATATTATAGCACAGGAAAAGCAGTAACTTGAAACCAGAAAAATCACTGCCCAAAATGTCCTTCAGCCAGTCCCCAGCCTTCCCTCTGTGTCCACTTTAGGTCTTGATTTAACTCCAGTTTCTTAGCCCCCTGTTATCCCCACTTTTTCTTTTCCAAGCTCCTACTAACTCTTTTTCAAAGTGAAATTGTGAGGATTTTTCATCTTGGATTGTATGCATGTAACGTTTCATGTAACTATTTTATGTCACTCCACTTAGTTATGAAAGGAACATATGCTTTATGGTAATAAATCCAGATTGAATGTCAAGAGTCATGCAGTCTCCTGCTGACTCAGCCTAACCTCTACAGTGACTCACTCATAAAATTGGCAGTGTAAATTAGTGACTGTTTCAAAGGGTACTGTGAGAGTTAATGAGTACCTCTATTGCATTTCATCCTGCTTGGAAACAGTCACATTTAACAGTATATGGCTACTATGCTGTTTCTGCAATAGCCACCCTTCTTTTTCAGTTCTGTCCTTAAAGCACAACATCATAAGTAGCAATGGCAGAATTAAGGATACCTTGCCAGGGATATGGGCAGGGCTAATAAATGTGCCAAGGATATGGCCATGGTCTGATGTGGGGAAACATTTATTTATCAAGCCAGGTTATAGGAGTATATAAGGTGAGTCCTCCTGGAGCTGTTTGTCAGTGTCGAATCCTTTGTTCTCTTTTTCTGGTTAAAGCAGGTGGTAGTGCAGTGGCATTCATTTGGATGAGTAAAGTACAGAGTGATTGGGAGGTGCCCTGGGGAGGCCTGTCTTGGAGACACTTCCATTAAAGCAGTATTACTGACTCTTGTCTATTTTTTAGGCCTTTTTGACAGCCCCCCAGGGTCAGATGATGCAAAGCTTATTGATATATTTTATCCCGGAGATCAGCAGTCTGTGACATTTGGAACCAAGTCTAGAGTGGGAATGGGTGGCATGGAAGCCAAGGTAAGAATCTGGTGCCTTAACGCCTATAACAATTTTAAAGCCCAAACTGTATTGTATCCTTTTACTTTTGTAATTATATGGGGGTTAATGGTTCAGATAGTAGGCACATACACACTTAAATATGTACATACCTAAATATAGATTTAATGAGTATTGCATTCGAACATTTAGTTATGTCTGTGTATGTAGGTTTTTTTCATTAATATTATATGAACAGTGTGTTCATGTTGTAAACTCTGCAAGGGCAGGGCCTATATATTTTTCATAATTCATAAATCTCTCATTTATCAGTTCAAATATTTCTTGATGAAATCTTTCAACCTGCAGCCAATTAAGCCGACTGAGTTCCTTTCTCATGGGGGCCGCAGTGTTCGCAACTGGCTGCAAACAGCACCGCTTCCCCTGCGATAGTCAGTGCAGCCCTGTTTGTTGTATGGGCTCTGCCTAAAGCTGGGAGCCGGGTTGGGGAGACAGTCCTTTCAGATGGACTGTTCATGTTTCTGACCTTCACTACCCCCAGCGGTAGGCTCCAAACAGGCATGCAAGGTGCCATTGGAAAAGCCCCAGGAGCACTCCGTGGCCAGGGTTCAATTGGCCTCCAACGTTAGTGTCCATCCGCACCAAGCTGCCACGAACAACAGAGCATGATGATTGAAGGCCCTGTGCAGGGCCAAGTTCAAGCTCCTCCAGCCGCCAGGAAGATCCTCACATCTCAAAAGTGGGGCTTCACCAAGGTTCAATGCAATGAATATTAAAGACATGGTGGCATGAGCAAGCGGCTCATCCCAGATAGGTCAAGTACGTTCCCAATCGTGGCGCTCTGGACAAGTGGCAGGCCCTGCATTCATGAGGGCTTCCACTGTGCTGTCCCCTCTTAATACCAATAAACTCTACTTCCTGTCCACCTAAAAAAAAAAAAAGAAATCTTTCAAAAATTTTGTCCCATTAATTGTTCTTAGAAGTTATACCCCTGTGGTACAGCATCACATGTATCAACAGCACAGATGAGGACAAGATCCCCACTTAGAAAAGCCGAAAGTACTCAAGATCAGACTCTGGTCAAACCCCAGCCTGTTGGTCTCCTTAGTTGTTTCTAAGTTGAGGCACAGTAAATCAAATGTAGGAGTTATGAGTCCCATACTAGGGAGACTGAAGAGAGAACAGACTGGAAACAAAGGATAGGTTGGCTTACCTTTAAGTAACACATGCCAAGGTTGAGCTGGAAAGTGTGTGAGCTGTAATGTGTTTTCAGAGCTTCTAAGCTTTTAAAAACACATTTCGTGTACTTAAGTTGTTCAATATCAACTTGTATTTTATATCTTTTTGCAAGTTTAAAATGTGGGTGAGTAGATCTGAATCTCATGTTTACTGGATCTAACCTGTCTCATTAGGTGAAAGCAGCCCTCTGGGCTTTGCAAGGTGGCACTTCTGTTGTTATTGCCAACGGAACCCACCCAAAGGTGTCTGGGCACGTCATCACAGACATTGTGGAGGGGAAGAAAGTTGGTACCTTCTTTTCAGAAGTAAAGCCTGCAGGTAAATAGTTCTTCATAAGGTCCCAAGTCCTGTGATAGGAACTAATGACACCTGGCTTAGTTAGAGATCACAAAATTGATACACTAATATTTTGAAATATGGCATTGTTTTGAGCACTATTTGCAAAATCGGATTTTGCTTTGCTTTTGTGAAATTCTGTCTAACCTGCCTAGCTAGGCCTATTCTCTGCACAATCACTTGGTTAAAGTATATAAGCGTTGATTTTCTCAAGAAACATTTGCTAGGCCTATGTTAGATGCCAGGTAGTAATAAGCACTAGAGATGCAAAGATGCATATGATATAGTACGTGCTGTCGAGTGTTTACAAAGGACAGAATTACCTCATAATCTGCATTCAGAAATGTAAACACATTAAAAATTACCGCCAAAGTGGAATTCAGAAGAATTCTAGAAAACTTAAAGTATATTGTCTACCCCAGAAATACAGGCAAGTTCTTATGTTTATGCCCGAGTGAATCTGGCACATTCTTTTGCTATTTTATTGGTCATACTGATCCCCTGTGTGAAACAAGGATCATGTGTTCCTTCTGTGGGCATGATGAGCCTGTGCATGTGCTGGCAAAGTGAGAGAGAACTAAGGTGACCAGGACCTGATATTTGCACATATTCTTGCAGGCCCTACTGTTGAGCAGCAGGGAGAAATGGCTCGATCTGGAGGAAGGATGTTGGCCACCTTGGAACCTGAGCAGGTAATAACCTTAGCTGATAGTATTGTTACAGTTTTCAGAGTGAGTCATGCTGTATGGTTACAGGAGTCAAACCTGCTGACTCTGTCTTTATTCCTAGTGAGCCACAGAGTTATCTGAGTTACAAGTCTGATTCATATTCGCTCTGCCTTTTTTCTTTTTCTTAATTTTATTTTATCTTTTATCTTTTATAGACAGAGGCCCAAGATAACTTTTCATCACTATGATGTTTTGATCAAAAGCATCATAAAAATGATGAGATTAGGAAGGTTACCTAATTCTGCCACATACTGGGCATGGAAATGCGGGAAAATTACTTATCGCAACCCATTCCAAATCCCCTGACTTGCCTGGAAGATGGGAAGCTCGAGAGCCTGCTCCCTAGTTGTAGCCCTGACCTGTCTGGCATGAATTAGTCTAAGTAGTAAACATGAAGAGGCTGGAAGTGGTGAAGAGGTCAAGTGGAAGCTGGGAGCTGGTCCCCCAGGGGTTATATTGTCAAGGATGGATTTGAGAGTAAGGATGTATATGGGTTTATACTAGTGAATCCTTTGGCCTGAGAAAAGAGAAAGTAACTCCAACAGCAGAGAAAGGAAAGCAAAGAAGGAGCCTAGCTTCCCTTTCAAACCACTTCTCTCTACTCCTCCAATAATCAGCATACTGATTTGCCACATTTCCTAATCTAGCAGCGTCAGGTTTGGGGTGTCTTCAAGTACCTAGGACTGAACTTGTTCGCTTTGATTAAATGCATTAAATAAATAATTTACGAAGAAGAACCAGATGTAAAAACTTACCTGGAAATAAACCAGTTAATGATATTAAATAAGTAAGACTCTATATATCGTGTTACTTCAAAGTCCTGGCCCCTGTACAGTTACATAATCTACAAATTATACAATCTTTTACAGATTGTATCCATCATGCCCCTTCCCCACCTCCTTTTTTTTTCTTATGACTCCTGATTATTATAATTAGCCATGGTTTGCTAATTATAATAATCAGGAGTCATAAGAGAAAAAAAAAGAGGAAAAGTGAGAAGTGACCTAGAGGTTGGCAATGAGAGAGGAAGGAAGAAATAAGGGGAACAGTGGTGGGAATAAGTGATGGGAAGTCAGGAGATTTCAGTTGGTGGTGACCTTGTATATGGGAGCAAGGCCTGGCACTCTCAGAAGAGTAGGTTTAAAAACTGTGGTGTGCATTCTTCTTGGATTAACATCTCTGTTTTTTTAATGGTGTACCTTTCTTCTAGAGAGCAGAAATTATCCATCATCTGGCTGATCTGTTGACGGACCAGCGTGATGAGATCCTGTTAGCCAACAAAAAAGACTTGGAGGAGGCAGAGGGTAAAGACCAGACAATTTAGAGTCAATGTTATGGAGGGGTGTGGGTTATTTTGGTTTTTAGTATTACTAGTAATTCTTATGTCTACCTGAAGATAAGGATTGTTATAAAAGAAATTGTACATTATATATCATTTCCATTGTGGGTAGGTGGGTGATCGGTATTCTTCTTCCCCAGATACTTTAGTACAATCCCCAAAGGAGCTTTTTTCATTCCCCGCAGGTCACAGTTGTGGCTACTATGGCAGTCAGGACAAAAAAGAACAAGATTGAGAACACCACTGCTTAAGACATTCAGCTAATAGCTAACATTTATTGAGGTCTTTCTGTATTGACAGGCACTATACTAAGGGCTATACAGTCAGGATGTCATTTAATCTTTATAACATAGTGCCTCTGAGATAGCTGCTACTTATTATCCCCATTTGACAGAGAAGGAAACTGAAGCTCAGAGAAGCTGTCACTTGCCCAAAGCCATATGGTCAGTGATGGACCAGGATTTAAACACAGATGGACTGTACATGTGAAAGAGTTGTAGAAATAGTTTGTGCAGCCTGTGAAGAAAGATAGCTTGTTTCTTAATTAACCAGTCTTTTGTCTTCCCTGAGTTAGCACCAGGTGCCATCCAGAAATACCCTTGAGGTGCTAATGGTAAAGTAAGATGTTAAACTCACATTGTGAACACCTAGAGATGTAGAGTGTCAGGGCCCTGACTCTTTCTCTTCTTTTTCTTAATTCTGTCCTTTCCACCTTAAAATAAGAAGGATTGATTTTATGGGGTTTTGAATTTCGTCTGCATTATCTTGAACATCCATATTAATGGTGTTTGTTTCAAAGAAATTTTGCAAGGTTCAACAACATTACTTTCATTCCTTAAAACATTTTTGAACCATTGTTTTAGAACTTCCTCTAGAATTTACATCTCATTTTTATAGTATTACAAAACATAAAATAGATTTTCAGAACTGGAAGAAATCTTTGATACTATCCACTCATTAATTTAAAGTAAAAGAATTAAGACCCACAGAGAGTAAAGCTATTGTTGCCTGAGGTTCCACTGCTTGTTGTTGGCAGAACTTTGACTCCTGATCCCAGCTATACCTCTCTGAACATGCATAAGGACACACAGTGGGTTGAGAACAAAGCCTTGGGTATACATGAACGTGGCTTAGCAATCCCAGTTCAGGGAATTTATCCTCAAAAACTATTTCTAAAGAAAATAGGTCTTTAGGCCAGGTGCGGTGGCTCACGCCAGTAATGCCAGCACTTTGAGAGGCCAGGATGGGCGGATCATCTGAGGTCATGAGTTCGAGACCAGCCTGGCCAACATGGTGAAACTTCATTTCTATAAAAATACAAAACTTACGGCTGGGCGCAGTGGCTCACGTCTGTAATCCCAACACTTTGGGAGGCCGAGGTGGGCGCATCACCTGAGGTCGGGAGCTTAAGACCAGCCTGACCAACATGGAGAAACCTCATCTCTACTAAAAATACAAAATTAGCTTGGCATGGTGGTGCATGCCTGTAATCCTAGCTACCCAGGAGGCGGAGGTTGCCGTGAGCCGAGGTGGCACCATTGCACTCCAGCCTGGGCAACAAGAGCAAAACTCCGTCTCAAAAAAAAAAAAAAAAAAAGCTGGCCGTGATGGCTCAAATTTGTAATCCCAGCTACTTGGGCGGCTGAGGCAGGAGAATCACTTGAACCTAGGAGGCAGAGGTTTCAGTGAGCCGAGATCCCGCTACTGCCCTCCAGCCTGAGCAGCAGAGCAAGACTCCATCTCAAAAAAAAAAAAAAAAAGGAAAGAAAAGAAAGAAAATAGCTCTATCCAAAGATTTTTAGAGCAGGATTTATCACACTGAAAAACTGGAAACAAGCTGAGCATTTAATAACATAGGTGTGGTTAAGTGTGTTCAGCTGTATCAAATTAATGGAATATTTAGTAGTAATTAAGATGATTTTTGCAACATGGAAAATGTACTTGGGTTGTGAGGTGAAAAGCTAGGATGTAACATTTAACATACACTATAATTAAAACTTGTTTTTTAGCATATGGGGAAAAGTAAAGAAAATTAATTAATTTGTATAATTGGTTGGTAGAAAGATGGTTTAATTTTTTTTTCTTAATATAAGGTCAGTTGCTTCCCCCCAAGGCAGAAATCTTTTTATTATTTTATCTTGGTGGCTGTGACTGTAAAAAAAAGGAAAGGAAAAATTTTTGTGATCTCAACATTGACGACAATAATGATTTATGATATATGATTTCAAATGGTTTTCCTGAGTATATACATGTACATATATGAATATGTACATACATGTTTGTGTGTGGAGAGGGAATCACACCATGTATACTACTGTTTTTAAAGAAAATTCTGAGCCGGGCGCAGTGGCTCATGCCTGTAATCCCAGCACTTTGGGAAAGGCCGAGGCGGGTGGATCTTCAGGAGATCAAGACCGTCCTGGCTAACACAGTGAAACCCCGTCTCTACTAAAAATACAAAAAATTAGCCGGGCATGGTAGCAGGAGCTTGTAGTCCCAGCTACTTGGGAGGGTGAGGCAGGAGAATGACTTGAACCTGGGAGGCAGAGCTTGCAGTGAACCGAGATCGCGCCACTGCACTGCAGCCTGGGCAACAGAGCAAGACTCAAAAAAACAAAAAAATAAAATTCTGCCTATGAGCTTGCCATAATTCTATTTTTTTTTTTTTTTTTTTTGGCCAAGTGTGGTCGCTCATACTTGTAATCCCAGCACTTTGGGAAGTGGAGATAGAAGGATCACTTTAGCCTAGGAGTTCGAGACAAACCTGGGCAACATAGTGAGACCCCTATCTCTACAAAATATGTTTTAAAATTGGCCAGGCGCGGTGGCTCACGCCTGTAATCCCAACACTTTGGGAAGCCAAGGCAGGTGGATCACAAGGTCAGGAGTTCAAGACCAGTCTGGCCAACATGGTGAAACCCCGTCTCTACTAATACCAGAATTAACTGGGCATGGTGGCACACACCTGTGGTCCCAGCTACATAGGAGGCTGAGGCAGGAGAATTGCTTGAACCCGGAAGGCAGAGGTTCCAGTGAGCCGAGATTGTACCACTGCACTCTAGCCTGGGCAACAGAGCGAGACTCCATCTCAAAAAAAAAAAAAATACATGTTTTAAAATTAGCCAGCCATGGTGATACATGCCTGTAGTCCTAGCTACTCTGGAGACTGAAGCAGGAGGATAACTTGAGCCCAGGAGTTCAAGGCTGCAATGAGCTATGATTGTACCGCTGCACTCTAGCCTCGGTGACACACTGAGACCCTGTCTCTAAAAGAAAAAAAGCAAAAAAGTTTTCTTTATTAAAATTCTATTCTCCTTCCCAAAATATTTAACATTTTATTTTAGAAGAAAACATCTTTGTTGGTTCCGATTATAAAAATAATTCACTCATTATAAAAAAATAAAATAATATAGAAAGATAGATTATTACTTTTCTGGATGCATTCCAGATTTCTTCCTGTGCACACATATATGTGCGGTGTTTGATAAATAGGATCATATTGTACATGCTGTTTTATAGTTTGCTTTTTTTGTAGACTATATCCTAGATAGCTTTCCATGTCAGTGAACCTAGATATATTATTTATAATAACTGAATTATAAACCATTGTTTGAATATTTAGGTAGAATTCAATTTCTCAGTATTACAAAAATGTGGTAAGTATTCTCATTACATGCCTGCCTGTTTATACAAATGATAAATTTCTGGAACTGAAATTGCTGGGACAAAAGGTATCAGGGTACACAGCTTTACATGATGCTATGTACTGCCAAAC
Source organism: Rhinopithecus bieti (assembly GCF_001698545.2). Taxonomy (NCBI): domain Eukaryota; kingdom Metazoa; phylum Chordata; class Mammalia; order Primates; family Cercopithecidae; genus Rhinopithecus; species Rhinopithecus bieti. Next base: position 466,264 of record NW_016811667.1, read on the forward strand.
GGATGCCTAAGAAAGACAGTCTAAGTGGTGTGTCATTGTCTTCCTGAGTCTGTTCCTAATGCAGTCCCACATGTTCAATAAAACATCAAGACACATCAGTTGGGCCAGGCACGGTGGCTCGCACTTGTAATCCCAGCACTTTGGGAGGTCGAGGCGGGCAGATTACTTGAGGTGTGGAGTTCAAGATCAGCCCAGCCAACCTGGTGAAACCCCATCTCTACAAAAATGAGCCAGACCTGGTGGCGCATGCCTGTAGTCCCAGATGCTAAGGAGGCTGAGGTAGGAGAATTGCTTGAACCCAGGAGGCGGAGGTTGCATTGGGCCTAGATCGTGCCACTGCACTCCAGCCTGGACGTCAGAGTAAGACCCTGTCTCAAAAAAAAAAAAAAAAGACACATCAGTTGGTAGCTGCAGCCTGCCAGGTGTGCTACTTCATCATATCCTCTTAATGGCTTTTCAGGGAGACTTGCAGCTCCTTTGCTGAAACGTTTAAGCCTCTCCACATCCAAACTGAACAGCCTGGCCATCGGTCTGCGGCAGATCGCAGCCTCCTCCCAGGACAGCGTGGGACGTGTTTTGCGCCGCACCCGAATCGCCAAAAACCTGGAACTGGAACAAGTGACTGTCCCAATTGGAGTTCTGCTGGTGATCTTTGAATCTCGTCCTGACTGTCTACCCCAGGTGTGTATATACCCCAGGTGAATAAATACCCTGCCACTGGGGGCTGGTGCGGATATTGGAGGAAGAATATATATATATATATATATATATAT
>NW_016811667.1:468166-488643 GCF_001698545.2 Rhinopithecus bieti
CGTTTGCCCCGCGCCATTTCTACCATAGGGAATCCTTTCCCCATTTCTTGTTTTTGTCAGGTTTGTCAAAGATCAGATTGTTGCAGATGTGTGGTGTTATTTCTGAGGCCTCTCTTCTGTTCCATTGGTCTGTATCTCTGTTTTGGTGCCAGTACCATGCTGTTTTGGTTATTGTAGCCTTGTAGTATAGTTTGAAGTCAGGTCATGTGATGCCTCCGGCTTTGTTCTTTTTACTTAGGATTGTCTTGGCAATGCAGGCTCTTTTTTGGTCCCATATGAACTTTAAAGTAGTTTTTTCCAATTCTGTGAAGAAAGTTATTGGTAGCTTGATGGGGATGGCATTGAATCTATAAATTACCCTTGAGCAGTATGGCCATTTTCATGATATTGATTCTTCCTATCCATGAACATGGAATGTTCTTCCATTTGTTTGTGTCCTCTTTTATTTCGTTGAGCAGTGGTTTGTAGTTCTCCTTGAAGAGGTCCTTCATATCCCTTGTAAGTTGGATTCCTAGGTATTTTATTCTTTTGTAGCAATTGTGAATGGGAGTTCACTCATGATTTGGCTGTTTGTCTGTTATTGGTGTATAGAAATGCTTGTGATTTTTGCACATTGATTTTGTATCCTGAAGAATATATTTTCAATACTGGAGATAAGCTTCCCAAAGACAGTTGTGTGTGTGTGAAGGTCTTTTAACCAAAAAAAAAAAGATAATTTTTGAGACTTTATTCTCAGGTTGTTCTTGAGGTAATATACGTTCTTGATTCCTCCAGTATCCTAAAGTAGTTGTTCTTATGTCCATTTTAGAGCTGGAGAAATTGAACCTCATAGAAGGTAAAATTCCTGTCACACTTGTAAGGTGCAGCTGGGACTGTAGCCCAAATCAACCTACCATACCACAGTGCAGGAGCAAATTTCCAAATATCTTAGCCTGTGGTTCACTTTGTTCTCTGACCACAAGTCTCTGTTAGCCTGCTGCTGTCATTCATGTATAACTGGCTTGGCCCGTGTGAAAAGGACCCCTTTATTGATGGCTTTCTATAGGTACGTCTGTTAGGAAAAAGAACTTTCAGTAGTTAATGGAAATTAGAATGCAACCCCTGGCCAGGCACGGTGGCTCATACCTGTAATCGCAGCACTTTGGGAGGCCGAGGCAGGTGGATCATGAGGTCAAGAGATTGAGATCATCCTGGCCAACATGGTGAAACCTTGTCTCTACTACAAAATACAAAAATTAGCTGGGTGTGGTGGGACCTGTAATCCCAACTACTCAGGAGGCTGAGACAGTAGAATCACTTGAACCCAGGAGGCAGAGGTTGCAGTGAGTCAAGATCACGTCACTGCATTCCAGCCTGGCAACAGGGTGAGATTCCATCTCAAAAAAGAAGAAAAGAATGCAACCCCCTTTAAGCAAGTTGACATATCACAGCCTCCTGTTGAGAAAGCGTATGTTAAAGTTCTTACCAAGCAGCTGTGCTGGGAAATACAAGGTGTCATTAGAGAGTGGCCCCACTTTATTACCCTAAAATCCCTCCCTGAATTCTGGAAGCATTTCCCCCACTGGACTGTCCTATAGGATACCAGCTCTTTCTTTGCACTAGCCCCGAAGTCTCAAAGGGAAATTCTATTTTAAAAACAAAAAACTAGCACCTCTTTACTATAAGACCTAGGTGACTGTGGAATCTGGAATGCTCTGTGAAGGGTACTATCTGACATCCCCTAAAACCAGTGTGTTCACCAAGGGGCTCCCATACCACTGAGGCCTGTCATCAATCCCTGGCTGATGCTGGCTCACTACCTCTCTGGCCACATACCTGTCTTGCAGAAATGCCCCAGTGATGACTGCCAAACTCACCTCTGCTAGTAGAATTGGGCCTGAGTCTCTCTGGACTATATCCATGAACTTTCTTTGCTACCACTCATCCATGGCAGCTGATACCTCACAAGGAGCTTATACCTCATTAGCTAACTACAGCTGAGGCTCCTCATCTGGACTCAACCCTGGATGGTTTCACAGAATCCATGAATCCTAAAAATTGTGTGCAATATTCTGTGTGTTTATGTCTGGAGAAAGTTTACTTAACTTTTATAAGAGGTAGGATGAGCAGGTCAGAGTCACTCACTCTTTGCTCTAACAAGGTAACTAGCCCTTCTCCTGGATGGTCCACCTTTTCCTCCCCAGATAGGCATGTGGGAAAAAGACTCTGTTCTCAGCAACTCTACCACAGCTGTCCAGGGGCTGGCAGGAGCTCTGGTCTTCTCCAGGTTCTTAGCACCATGTACTTAGAGCTCTCAGAATAATTCCAAGGCCAGAGTAGGATGTGGCCAGAGGAGATGCCCAGCCTCAGTCTGATCAGATGAAGCAAGTGCTTCCCTACAGAGGTGGCTGAAGACCCTGTTCTCCATGGTGGAGGGTGCCATGTGGCCCTGGCTACTTAATTCCGTTCTCTTTGCTTTCTTTGTTTGTTTGTTTGTTTGAGACAGAGTCTCACACTGTTGCCCAGGCTGGAGTGAAGTGGTGCAATCTGCTCACTGCAACCTCTGCCTCCCAGGCTCAAGAAAGTCTCCTGCCTCAGCCTCCTGAGTAGCTGGGACTACAGGCGCCTGCCCCACGCCCGGCTAATTTTTGTATTTATAGTAGAGATGGGGTTTCACCATGTTGGTCAGGCTGGTATCGAACTCCTGACCTCAGGTGATCCACCCACCTTGGCCTCCCAGAGTGCTCGGATTGCAGACGTGAGCCAGTGCGCCTTTTCTGTAAAGTAGGGGATAAAACAGGCACTTAAATCACTGCAGTGTTGTGAAAATGAAACAGCATAGGCCTTATAAAATGATGAACACAGTACTTAGCACACAGAAAGAGTGCTTATGAATGCTAACATCACTGTTGTTATTACTGTTTGTCCCCTTTGATCCACTGCTCTCTCTTTGATCTGCAGGTGGCAGCTTTGGCTATCGCAAGTGGTAACGGCTTGTTACTCAAAGGAGGGAAGGAGGCTGCACACAGCAACCGGATTCTCCACCTTCTGACCCAGGAGGCCCTCTCAATCCATGGAGTCAAGGAGGCCGTGCAGCTGGTAGGTCCCTGGGAATGCACCAAGTCAGGCCCAGAGGGGCCAGGTCAGGTGTTTGGGAATTTAAAGCAAAACTTAGGCCACACAGAGCCAAGACTACAGGCAGACTTGACACTCCAGCAGACCTGTGTGCCCACAGACTTTAGGCCATTCCGCAGAGCCAGATGGGTCCTCAGTGACTTAGGAAGGCCCCTGCCTTATAGCTGCGCCTTGGCACTATTTATTTACAAGGATGTCAATTAGACCTTCATTTTTTGGGTCACAAGGCAGCAGGAGTAAACCTAGAGTGTGAGGCCTGTGTTCCTGTCATTGGCAGAGTGATCTAGGGTAAGTCAGATGAGAAGCTTTACAGAAGTTTGTCATAAACTGTCATGCAGTGTGTTGAGTATCCGATCATGCTGTTATCGCTATTATTATTTAAGGACATTACTTTGACCATTTCTCTTTCTCTTCAACTGTCAAATGAAGTTTGATAATAATAGCTACTACTTGTTGAGTACCTACTATGTGCAAGGCTCATTTTATCCATTAACTCATTTGATCGTCACAACAGTCCCACGAGGAAAATATCATTAATTATTAGACTCATTTTCTACATTGGGAAAAACAGATTCAGAGGTAAAGTAATTCCCCAAGAGTCACACGGTGTGTGATAGAGTTTAGATTGGACCTAGGCTGACTCCAGATCCTTTTTTTTTTTTTTTTTTTTTGTGGCTCATTTGCTCCAACATTCCAGGATTCTGTTGGCTACTGGGAGAATGTCTACAAACCTGCTCATTACACACTCAATGACCAGAATCTGGTTTTTTTCTTATGCCAACATAGTGGTTGGAAAGAGCATAGATTTTAGGGATTCAAATCCCAGCTTTACCACATCCTAGCTTACACAGGTGCCCTCCCTCCTTTTCTTCCTATTGATGTGTAACATACATACAGTAAAGTATATAGATCCTGTGAACAACTCTGCATATATAACCACCAGCCATATCAAGATATAGAACAGTCCAACATCCTGGAGGGCCCCCTGTGCCCTTCCCAGTCAATATGTAGCCCCCTTCCCCACAAACTACTTTTTTGACTTCTGTCACATTAAATTACTTTTGCCTTTCTCTTTTGAAACATAGTCTTGCTCTGTTGCCCAGACTGGAGTGTAGTGGCACAATCTCAGCTCTCGATTCACTGCAGCCTCAGCCTCCCAGGCTCCAGCAGTCCACCCACCTCAGCTTTCCTGGTAGTTGGGACTACAGATGTGTGCCTCCAGACCTGGCTAATTTTTGAGGTTTTTTTGTTTTTTGTAGAGACAGTTTCACCATGTTGCCCAGGCTGGTCTCGAACTCCTGAGCTCAGGCAATCTGCCTGCCTCAGCCTCCCAAAGTGCTGGGAATGTGCCACCACGCCTGGCCTTTTGCCTATTCTTGAACTTTATATAAATGAGATCAAACAAAACACACGTTTATGTTGCCTGTCATTTGTTCATTATGTCTGTGGCATTCATTCCCATTGTTGCATCTAGCAGTAGTTTTCTCATTTAATTGCCATGTAGTGTTCCATTTACCTGCATGTACTACAGTTCATCTTTTCTTCTATTGATGAATATTTAGGTTGTTTCCAGTTTTGAGCTATGTGGAATAAAGTTGCTGTGAACATTCTGGTACATATATATATTTGTTGTAAAAGTAATATGACCATATGGAGAAAAATTAAAAATCAAGAGAAAACAAAATGCCCATAATCTCAGTATCCTCGCACACGCTCTTTAAGTCATTCCAATCCACATCCCAGGGTAGAAGTTGTCATCAGAAGTTACGAGAACCATGACTGCCTATCAAGACCAACCCAACATTTCCTCAATGCTGTGAATAGAAAACCAACAGAGCAGCCACTCCCTTTTGTGATCTTCATGGCCTGAAGTAGTGTACTGCATTTAACCTCCATAGATACCCCTTTGTGCTGCTTCTGGCATTTTAAAAATTGTCTGCCCAGTATTATGACTGGCAGTACCCTAGTGCTGCCTTCCCTACTTGATGCTGAGCTCTTTGAGGGCATGCCGTGTGTCCTGTGTGATCCGTGATGCGGAGCACAGCACCGAATATATAGTGTTTGATAAGCATTTGCTGGACAACTTTTTGATTCCCATGATCGGGAGCTTAATTTTGTTTTTAGAAGAAGTTTCACAGTGTCTCACTTAGTTCTCAGAATGTACAGATGTTTATCTGTAAAAGGGAAGCTGCTATTTTCATATTTTGTGTGGTCACAAGATGTCATCTTTATCATTTTCTTCTTTCCTTCTAAAGGTGAATACCAGAGAAGAAGTTGAAGATCTTTGTCGCCTAGACAAAATGATAGATCTGATCATTCCACGTGGCTCTTCCCAGCTGGTCAGAGACATCCAGAAAGCTGCTAAGGGGATTCCAGTGATGGGGCACAGCGAAGGGATCTGTCACATGTATGTGGATTCCGAGGCCAGTGTCGATAAGGTCACCAGGCTAGGTGAGCTGGATGGGGTCTCCTCTTTCACAAGGGGGAAATGTTAACATCCTCTGCAGCTCTGGATCATATTAGTGGAAACAATTATTTGCTCATCTTTCAGTCAGAGACTCTAAATGTGAATATCCAGCTGCCTGTAATGCTTTGGAGACTTTGTTAATCCACCGGGATCTGCTCAGGACACCGTTATTTGACCAGATCATTGATATGCTGAGAGTGGAACAGGTAAGAGTTCCACAGGACTAGTACATTACTTCCTGTCTTAGAAGCCTACGGAATTAAACCAGGCACAGCCATACCACGTAAGGCAGTTTAAGAAACAATATGTTTAAAATCTCCTATGTACAAAGTTCCATGCTAAGTACAGAGGTGAGTAAAACACAACGCCTGCCCTCTAGTAGTTGAACCAAACCAATACCCAAATAGCTTTATTACAAAGTGGAATGTGTTGTGTGCTAAAGAGGGTTCAAAGGTAAGACAGACCACATGGCACTATGCTGACTGAACTGTTTCTGGCAACCTTTTATTCACATATCAAGGTGTTCCCAAGCGTATATTATTTTTTTTAATTTGATTTGAAAAGATGGTGCAGAAATGTTTCAAACCAAAAACTATACATCCACTGCTTGCCCCCAGTGTCTTTGGTTACCAATATTAATGTACTTAATGCAGTGGTATTTGGGATTCAGTAATTTGTAGAATGTCTGGATTATGTTTTTACCATGTTGTTAAGGTTGTAAACAAACCAAAAGCCAATAAATTTCAAATATAAAGTTGTGCTGTGTCCTAAATTCATGCCTGCAAGAAAATATAATAGATGCCCTCAAGGCAAAAATGGACATTCTGTTAAACTCTCTGCATGGATGCATTTTAAGTTTTAATTTCTGATGTCACAGTACACTTTCAGAATTATATAAAGCAGCATGGCAGTAGAGAATGTGCTTGTTGGCCTTGGTTACTTTGACTGAGCATGTGTCTCTTCCCTTCCATCCTTTGACTGGAAAGGAAGGCTCCAGTTAGCTTATAAATGTGGCATGGTCCCAGTGAGAACTGGAAAGAATTGTCTTGAAAATGAAACTGTACTCCACAGATTACAAGGAAGTTAGATCACATGATCATTCATGTTCGGGGGCCTTACTTTACTTTGGTAAGGAAGCCTGTTGATTGGGCACCTGTGTTTGCCAAGCACTACAGTGAACTGGATTAGACAGGAGGAAAGCTCTCCTTTAGCCAGGACTAAACCCTGCCCTCAGACCTAATTTGAGCACACCAGTGTTATCCTCAGTCATTAAAATGAGGATGGCCTTGAAATTCCAAATCAAAATGAGTCACTGTGTGTACTTCATCCAGCACTTTTGGATGGTGTAAAGTAAAGCCAGAAGGATGACTTGCACAGGGATGGGATTCCAGTCTCCAAGGAACATAAAGGAAGTGAGATCCCAGATAGGAAACAATGGCAGGGCCTTGGGAATCATGAGGATAAGGCAGACACCACTCATAACTTGAGCTAAGGCAAAAGCTTGGTCCCAAAGAATCAAGGCATGAAGCCTGTCCTGGGGATGTCTCAGAGAACAAGGCTTAAGTGGGATCCAGCTTGTGATTGGGGCCATCAGTGACCAGCCTCAAAATACTTAAATTCCTCAAACCAGAAGCAGGATTAGAACCAGAGCCTAGGGCTGAGCTGAACCTAGAGGTGGGGCCAGAGTGACACAGTTGTAAATCAAATGAGTAGCCACAGTTTGAGGTGCTGAAACCAAGTACTAGGTACCTAACCAGGTACCTGACCAAGTACTGCTTACCTCTAAAGCAAATCTGGGACTTCGCCAAGGTACAGGGAGTAGGAATGTATATGTGGCACCTCTCTCTTTCCATGCAAGTCCGGTGCCTAGGTACCATATGCAGGGACTGGGATCTTTATCGTCAAGTATTCGTTTTAGTAAAATGCCAGAAGTCAAGGCCTTATGTTTGTTGATAACCCACTGAATGCCTTGCACATTCTTTTTTATTCTTTTTTTTTTTTTTTTTTGAGATGGAGTCTTGCTCTGTCACCCAGGCTGGAGTGCAGTGGCACGACCTCGGCTCACTGCAACTTCTGCCTCCGAGCTTCAAGCAATTCTCCTGCCTCAGCCTCCCAAGTAGCTGAGATTACCTGCCACCATACCCAGCTAAATTTTTAGTAAAGACGGGGTTTCGCCATGTTGGCCAGGCTGGTTTCGAACTCCTGACCTCAAGTTATCCACCGATCTCAGCCTCCCACCGTGCGTGGCTCACCTTGCACATCCTTAACGTTCAAAGGCTTCCTGCTTCAATCCCTGTTCCAACTGCCTTGAGGGCCCTTCGCTTGCAAGTGGCCGGTCAGATCATGCTGTAGGGAGGAAAGTAGGACTAGTTCTGCTGTCGAGGCCACAGGAGCCACTTTGGGCTGTGGTTTTACAGGCTCACCTTTCTCTTCTATCCTAGAGCTTGCTTATTTCAGTTGTTTTTATGTTGTTGCCCCTGGACTTTCCTCTGTTCCAGGTAAAAATTCACGCAGGCCCCAAATTTGCCTCCTATCTGACCTTCAGCCCCTCGGAAGTGAAGTCACTCCGAACTGAGTATGGGGACCTGGAATTATGCATTGAAGTAGTGGACAACGTTCAGGATGCCATTGACCACATTCACAAGTACGGCAGCTCCCACACGGATGTCATTGTCACAGAGAACGGTCAGTGTCCAAATGCTTCCCGCATAGTGTCTGCCTTTGCTGCTTTCTGATCCTGCTCCTCTTAGTCCCTCTTGGCCTACAGAAAAGCATCATTTGAGTAGGCTTATGGTAATGCTTAGTAGTGGTTGCATTTGGTACTTTGATGAGTGCTTTCATATCACTTTATTGTATTGTCACAGCCGGAGGAGGCGGGGCAGGGATGATTAGCTCTGCTTTGAAGGTGACTAACCCTGTCAGCCACATTATCATTTAAGGCATGCAACAAATCCTACAAAGTAGTTAAAATAACCCATTTTACAGCTGAGGAAACCAAGGCCCAGGAGATTAAGGGCAGAACCAACTCTGCACATTCATTCATTCATTCATTTATTCCTCAAGTATGTATGCAGGGACGCTCCTGGGTGTCAGATACTGGAGCCTCAGTGGTGGAGGATGCCAGTAGGGCCCCCTCGAGGAATTTACAGTCAGCTAATTGGGGCACCAGAGCAGTGCCACCCATATTAACAGCCAGCATTTACCAAGCACTCACTGTGTACTAGGCACTAGGATGAGTACTCCCCAGGTACTAACTCATTTCATCCTCTCTACAACCCTATCAGCTAGGCAATGTTGTAAGTCCCTTTTCGCCCAGACATAGAGAGTTTTATATACCTGCAGAAGGTCACAAAGCTAGTGGGTGTACAGCTGGAGTTCAGGCCTAGGCGTTCTGGCTCTGGAGCCCATAAGCTGGAAGTTTAGGCAGGTCACCTGCATGGGAGATCTGGATTCCAACCCAGTCTTTCCATAACACTGTGACTGATGAAGCTGACTTGTCTTCTTCCTGTTGAGATTTTTCACAAGCCTGAATATTTAATATGTGAGAACACATGGGGAGGCTCAGTGAGGACCCAGACCCTGCCCTGATCTGTCACCAATGAATGGCTGGAAACGGGGATGTTCTCTGGGTATCATCCTAACTTGGTTTCCCTTTCTTTACCCTGCAGAAAACACAGCAGAGTTCTTCTTGCAGCACGTCGACAGTGCCTGTGTGTTCTGGAATGCCAGCACTCGCTTTTCTGATGGTTACCGCTTTGGACTGGGTAAGAAAGACTCTGGTTGGGGAGAAAGAAGTTCCTTATGAAGCACTGTGTGGTCCAGGGGTATGTTGAGGTGGGGAAGACACCTCCCCTTGACTGTCACATGCTTGGTCAAGATAAGAGAGAGAGACAGGCTGGGCATGGTGGCTCCCGCCTGTAATCCCAGCACTTTGGAAGGCTGAGGTGGGTTGATCACCTGAGTTCAGGAGTTTGAGACCGGCCTGGCCAACATGGTGAAACCCTGTCTCTACTAAAAATACAAAAAATTAGCCAGGCGTGGTGGCGGATGCCTATAATCCCAGCTACTCAGGAGGCTGAGGCAGGAGAATCGCTTGAACCCGGGAGGCAGAGGTTGCAGTGAGTCTGAGATTGCACCACTGCACTCCAGCCTGGGGGACAGAGTGAGACACCATCTCAAAACAAAACAAAACAAAACAAAAAAACAGACTTCTGGCAAGGTAGGATTATCAGAGAGAATAATTAATGAAACCTCCCATGAGTTGGTAGAAGGCCTATCTTCTAAGCATTTCACATGCTAAGAAGGCAGGTACTTGTATTTCATTTTTCATAGAGGGAGAATGAGATTCAGAGAAGTGTAGTAACTTGCCCAAAGTCTCACAGCTGGCGTTCAGACCCAAACTTGTGCAAGTCCAAAGCCTGGGTTCTCCCCCTACAGCATGGGCAGACCACAGCCTGCCTTTTTGCACAGGCTGTGCCAGAGGTACATGCTGCGTCCCTTGAGAGCACTCCTTTTACAGACTTATTTCACCCACAGCCAGGTTGCCTCAGAGATAGGAAACCCCACAATAGTAGGACAAAAGAAGGTACCGTGGGCCTAAGTACCAGGATCAAAACAAACAGGCCAGCCGGAAGTACAAGGTTACCTTCTACAGCAGACTTTGAAATAAAAAGCTTCAGAAGGACATTTCTATCCCCTTCCATTAGGTATAAAATCTCCAGCCCTCTGTCGTGTTGGGGTTATTTGGACAGTCTCTGGTTTTCAGGGGTACCAGTATATAAAACTCCAGAACAGGCACAGTGGCTCACACCTGTATTTCCAGCACTTTGGGAGGCCAAGGCAGGCGGATCACCTGAGGTGGGGAATTCGAGATCAGTGTGACCAACATAGAGAAACCCCATCTCTACTAAAAATACAGAATTAGCTGAGTATGGTGGTGCTTGCCTGTAATCCCAGCTACTTGGGAGGCTGAGGCAGGAGAATCTCTTGAACCTGGGAAGCGGAGGTTGCAGTAAGCCGAGATCGCACCATCGCACTCCAGCCTGGGCAACAAGAGCTAAACTCCATCTCAAAAAAAAAAAAAAGAAAACCTCCAATAATACATTTATGACACGTTTCTGAATATTTGAGAATTATTTCAACCACTCAAAACATTTTAGGCCACGTGCAGTGGCTCACACCTATAATCCCGGTGCTTTGAGAGGCTGAGGCAGGAGGATCTCATGAGTCAGGGAGTTCAAGACCAGCCTGGGCAATGCAGCGAGACCTCATCTCTACAGAGATGAAAAAATTAGCCAGGTGTGGTGGCCTGAGCCTGTAGTCCCAGTTACTCAGGAGGCTGAGGCAAGAGGATCCCTTGAGCCCAGGAGTTCAAGGCTGCAGTGAGCTAAGATGGTGTCACTGTACTCCAGCCTGGGAGAGAGTGAGGCCCTGTCTCTATAACAAAACAAATCAGAAAGACACACATTTTAATCCTTCTGAACTTTTTGAGTAGATGATCTGCCTGGAGAAATAGTTCTCACCAAATTGTTAAAGATTGTAAAAGGGAATTTAACTCAGTTATTCTTAGTCATTATACTATTTTAGTTCCCCATTTCTTTTATGTTGGGATTTTGATGTAATTATCACATCACTTGCACTGATCTTTATACTCCATGTGCTTGAAAAGAAATAGCAATATATTTTAAGGGCTGGGGCACCCAGCATTCAAATGAAAATCCAGGATGAGGGAAGAACAAAAGACCATTTCATTGTCCTTCCAACACCAGCTCAGAGTGAAAGCTGGTTGAGTTAAATTCCTTGTGAAATGCATTAATGACAATAAAGATTTTATTGAGCATTTACTACACTCCCAGCACTGTGCTAAGTGTGTCACAAGCATGCTCTCACTTCATTCTACAAAATGAATTCTTTTTCCAGATGAAGAAACTGAGGCATGAAGTTAGGTAGCGTGTCCAAAGTCATGTGGTCTGTATGCTATTGAACCAGAATCTGAATCCTGCTGGTTTCACTCTCCTTGCCAACCACTACCCAAAGCACATCCCACCCCCGCTGCATCTCCTACTTGCTCTTCTCTCTGCCTGCAGCACCTCTGTCTGGTTTTCTCCAGCCAGCTCCTTCTCACTGTTCAGGTCTCAACTAAAAGACACTTCCTTAGGGAGGCTTTCCCTGACCACCCTTCCCAGCGTGTCCCCAGCTCCACCACACAGCCTCTGTCATAGCACCCATCACTGCACTTGAGCACCACAGGAGACTATTTACTCACCTGTCCTCTGGCTGCCTCGCCCACTATAATATCAGCTCCACAAAAACAGAGCCTTGTATCTATTATTCACCACTTCATCCCCAGGGCTCAACACAGTGCCTAGTACATAGTACATGCTCAGTAAAGTGATAATGAGCGAACCCTGCCTCCAGTGTACACAGTGCAGAACACCAAGCCAGGCCCAGGAAAACCCCTGACATTCCCTAGGTCTGAGCTGGCAGCAAGAGGAAGGGGAATGAACAGTAACCCTTTGATATATTCAGTAACTGTCTAATGAGTCCCCTGTGCTAAGACTTCTAGGGGATACCAAGAACATGTCCCTTTCTAAGATTTAAAGGGTGTTTGAGGAGGAGGTGAAACCATTTTGGTAAACGTTGTTGTACCCCTCAAAACATGCCCAAGTGTCAAAATATGGTATGCAATTCAGATGCTAAACTGGTATCAGAGACAGCACTTGTATTAATAGCATTGTCAAAATGCACTGGGGATAAAATACAGAAGAGGGGTTCACGCACTGTTTCACGAGAAGGGGTGTATCATGATTTATAGTCATCGGAGGACATGTTTATGGGAACAGGGTGACTCAGCTGTCCTGGGGAGGATGGGTGAGGAGTTAGCAGGAAGAGAGGGTACCAAGTGAGGGGAAAGCAACAGGGTGGGTCTGGGGCATGGAAAGGAAGCAGAGGCTGGGAAAAGCTACATGTTTTATTCATGCTTTTTCACAGGAGCTGAAGTGGGAATCAGTACCTCGAGAATCCACGCCCGGGGACCAGTAGGACTTGAGGGACTGCTTACTACTAAGTGGCTGCTGCGAGGGAAGGACCACGTGGTCTCAGATTTCTCAGAGCATGGAAGTTTAAAATACCTTCATGAGAACCTCCCTGTTCCTCAGAGAAACACCAACTGAAAAGAGCCAGGAAAACCCGGGAATGTTCCAAAAGGTCTTTGCAGTGAAACTTGTCTTATCTCAGGAGAGAGCCCACTCTTGTCTCCCAGTTCCTGGTAGGGTCTGCCTGTTGGAAAGTGTACTTGGATGCTTCTGGGCTCCGTTTGGCAGTAGCAGTCTTGGCTGATGTGTGCGGTCTATCTCCCAGCTCAGCCTTTTTTTTTTTTTTTTTTTTTTTTTAAGTAAGAAGATAATTGCTACCAATAGAGACTTTGCCAAGTCCAATTATCTTCTAGGATTGAAAGGTGCATTTTCCCCATATAAAAGGCGAGGAAAACCCATGGCTGCTTTGTATCACCTCAGTGAGTTACAGTCCCCCTTGGCATTTAGTTGGTACTAGAGCCAGTCATCCTTAACAAATCTTTTCACATTTTATTTCTTTCACACATAGTCATCTTCAAAAGGAAAAGATTTGGAATTTTAGAAGAGGGGCAACTCTTCTTTTAGCATTCTTATCAGAAAGTCACAAAATAGACGGAATCATTTCCACTGGGAAGATTGACCTTTTGTATTTATTTGTGGGGTAAATTAATAAGCGTTCTCCAGATGCTTGCAGGCTTCCTGCATCCAGGAGATGCTGTGTTCCCGTGATGCAGCGTGGAACCTAGCCTGCAGAAAGGAGGTGCGAGTTTCAGGATGTTCCCTACTGAGTGGAGGAACAGCTAACGGCAGTGATGCTTGATAATTTTTTGTATGAATTATTTTGTCATCCTACCCTTTTCCTCAAAGAAACAAAATTAGAGGATTATTTTTAATACTTTGAGATTTCTTCTTTTGAGAAATAAAGTTTTTTATGAAAAGCCTGTGCATGATTAAAGTTTTCTCCCTTATTTGTCATTACCCCCTTCCTTTTCCTCTCTTGTGACGCTTGTGCCCTGCTTGTGGGCATGTTCTCTTCTCTTGAAGCTGTCTGGGGAGACAAGACATCTGCCTCAACAGTGTTTGTTGGTGGAAGCAACATAGCAAAACCCACAGAGGGACTCAGACGGGGAGAGAAGAAAGGAAAACAGGACATTAAGCCCCAAGAGCTTGAAGACTAAAAGTGCGGTGAGGGTCTGAAGTTGGTGGGGTCCGACCTGAGCGAGCTCCCACAGTGGCACATAGCCCCAGCTGACATCCTTAGTTCACTGCATCCCCCCAGCTCCTCCCTGCCCGTCTTGTTGCCTCAGGATCTCCTGACGGTTCAGACCTTCCCCACTCTCCCTCCATCTAGTTCCTGTCCTTAGGGCCCCTGGTGCCTGACAGTCTGCAGTTGAAAGATTTCTTGTCTCATGGGGGCCTCCTAAAGAAGTAAGCACTCGCTTACAATGCTGCTGCTTTTCCTCTGGGGATGTTTCACCAGCACAAGAATGATGGTGTCGTGTGAAACATGTTCCCAGGCTGACTGCACAGCCTGCCTCTCATCCAGACCCTTACATGGTCTGGCAGGTCACCCTGACTGCCCTGCCCTCTGGATGGGAAGTTCTGGCATAGCTTGCCTGAAAAGGCTATAAACAGCCCTGCCTGAAACTGTCACAGATACCACAATGAGCTCCCAACTAGACAACAAATGCCCAGGTATCTTAAATAGAAGGCAGCCTAAGAGAGCTGGGGCCTTTGGGGAAGACCACTGAGAAGGCAGGTCTGCATCTGGGCCCTGAGAAAGACCACTGTCATCAGACAGAAACTCTAAGTTTCACTCATTAAACTGGCCTGCATCAATCATTGCTATAAATGCACACATAGAGTTGAACTGCATCCCACAGAAACTTCAAAGAATTGGGGCTTGAACTTGATCATTCCTTTTTCTCATGTAAAAAGAGCTCTGGAGGTAGGCAGCTTCAAGGCTGAGGTAATGCCTCCATGAAGGCCATCAGGGGGCTGCTTTTGGTTTATGCTCTTCTGCGCTAGGGCAAGGCTCTTGTCCACATGGTAGTGGCATTCCAACCATCAGGACTGCATTCCAGCCAGCAGGAAGAAGGAAGAACCATAGGCAGAGGAGTGTCTGCCCGCTGCCCCTTCTAAGTGACGTTCCAGGAAGACCCCCGCAGTGGCTTGACCAAAACTAGCTCATGGCCTCCCTTCTCTAAAAGGGATCTGGGAGGTGTAGCTTTTTTATTTGGGCACACTGCAGCTCCAAGAAAGTAAGGGTACTATTGGTAAGGGAGGAGGAAAATCGGATAGGGGAAGAAGATTATCCTAATTGATTCATGGAGCTGAGAGCAGGATTCGTTCACCTAAACAGTATGGCTGCTGGAGAACAAAAGAGGGCTGGGATGGTGACCAGAGAGGTAGCCACAATGTCCCACTGCACTGCCTCACAGAAAGGAAATGGACAGGAGAGGTGAGCGGACACTAAAGATTCATGGTGCGATTTGCAGCCCAGTGTAATGGAGGGAGCACTGAACTGGGACTCTAGAATTTTTTTTCCAGCTCTATCACTGACTAGCATTGTGACCTTGGGTAACTAGTTAAACATTTTTGCCTCAGTTTCCACACTCACAAAATGGGAGCTTGGATAAGCTTTCTAGTGAGATGGGGGTATGGGAGGCTCTTCATCACTAAATTGCAAATTAGCTGAACAAGGTTTTTTTATGTGATATCCATAGCTGGCCAAGTCTTTGGTAAGCATTGAAAGCTAAACGCAACATCACTGACCCGCTCTTCTCCACGCACACACCCCTCTGCTATTTGCTGGATTTGTGGACCTCAGACTACTTCAAACTGTGGTTCAAGGATCATTGTAACAGAATGACCACAGGGTCTAGCTAAAACTGTAGATTCCTGCACCCAGATCTGCTGAGCCAAAATTTCTGAGGATGGGGCAAAGAATTGGAATTTTTAGTAAGCCCCTTATGTGATTTATCCTAGCATTACCACTACCGTAAGTAACCTGAGAGTTTTGTTTTTCTTCCATAATGAGAAGTCCAGAAGTAGCTCAAGACCAACAAGGCAACTCTGATGCCATTAGGAACCCAGACTCTTTCCAGCTTTCAGCCCTGACATTCTTAACTCCGCAACTTCCCTTGCACCACGATGACTGTTACATCTCCACACCTGTGTTCCATCTATGTCCCAGTCAGGAAGGGCAGGGGAAAGAGACATGCACAGCTGAGTTCGCCCAACACACCCACATTCAAAGAGCTTTCCTGGAAGCCCCAGTCAGTCACTTCGCTTATATCTCATCAGGAGGAACTGTTTCTTGGGGCCACATGAGCAACTATAGCTGCGAGGAGGCTGGGAAATAGAGTTTTATAGCTGGGCACATTCCTGCTCAAACAAAAATCAAGATTCTCTTTGTGAGGAAGAGAAGATAAAAATCAGGTAAGCTACTACATTAGGGGGTAGCCATGTTAGGTACAGTTACCCCTAGTGACTTTCTGAAGAGTAGATTTTCTTGGAAGGCTCTTTTATTCCCTTGAGCTCATTGGTAAGTTTTGTAATGCGGGTTTATATGGGAAAGCTAAAGTGCTCCATAAGAGATGGAGAAAAGACAAAATTCCCAGGCAGTTTTGGAGAGGAAAGAGTAAGTCGTAGGCCGGTGCAGTGGCTCATGCCTGTAATCCCAGCACTTTGGGAGGCCAAGGCGGGTGGATCACCTGAGGTCAGCAGTTCAAGACCAGCCTGGACAACATGGTGAAACCCTGTCTCTACTAAAACACAAAATTAGCTGGGCATGGTGGCGGGCACCTGTAATCCCAGCTACTTGGGAGGCTGAGGCAGGAGATTCTCTTGAACCGGGAGACGGGGGTTGCAGTGAGCCGAGATCGTGCCATTGCTCTCCAGCCTGGGCGACAAGAGCAAAAGTCTGTCTCCAAAAAAAAAGAGTGAGTTGTAGACTTGCCCTAGGCAGAGGCTACAAACTAAGGGTCAGTAGGAAATTAGGCTAAAGAAAGCTAAATGTAAGAAACAAAGTATAGGAAAAGCCATCTGTTTTTAAACTGATGGCTTGATGGAAGTTGTTATGTTGTTATGGACTGAATGTTTGTGCCCTTCCCAAATTCCTCGTTGAAGCCCTACCCCTCAATGTGATGGTGTTTGGAGACGGGGCCTTTGGGAGGTAATTAGGGTTAGATGACGTCATGAGGGTGGGGCCCTCATGGTGGGATTGGTGCTTTCGTAAGAGATGGCATGTCTCTCAACAAACTGTTGGGTAAACATGTCTCTCAACAAACTGTTGGGTAAAAACTAAAATAAGAGACACTAGAGACCTTGACCTCCCGTCCTTCATGTGAGGACACAGTGCAAAGACAGAACAGTCTCCTGCAAGAGCCCTCACCAGGAACTGAACTGGCCAGCACCTTGATCTTGGACTTCCCAATCTCCAGACTGAAAAATAAATTTCTGTTGTTTGATCCACCTAGTCTATGATATTTTGTTATGGCAGCCCAAGCAGAAAAAAACAGACGTAATTGTCTTGGAGGTACCTGCATTTTAGAAAAGGAGTTCTAATATTTCAAAGAACTGGCCAGAGTGGCATAGCGGAAAGAGTATGCATTTGGGAGTGATATGACTTGTGCTGCCATCTATAAATTGTAGGAACTTGCAGGATTGTTTTTTGCTGCAATGAACCTCAATTTCCTTATTTGGAAAAAAGTAGACAGCTAATACTTACCTTGAAGATTCCTGTCAGTAAATAATCAGGTCATGGACTGGACACCTAGCTCATGGAAGAAGCACCATCCATGTTGACCACAATTAGCCACATCTGGTATATCTGTCTTTGTATCCCCCACTGAGCCCAGCAAGGCACAATGCACACAGATGTTTACTGAGTAGCTATTGAAACAGGCTACTTGGGCAGAGCTATTGAGGTGGAGGGGGCTTTCTCTGAGATCCATGGACCATTAGGGACACTGGTATGAGGCTGGCAGTCTAAAACGATCATATCTTCCCTGACTCCAACTTATTTCTAAACCATTGAGGAGTGTCATTGTTCTCTCTTCCTTATGAAAGTGCCCTGTGGAGTCTCCTGTAGTAGACATTGAGTTAAATGTTACAATGTCTTTTTCACTAGCACTTCTGGCAAAAATCGATGCATAACTTCATAACCACTCTTAAGGGCACCTCATGTAAGTTTGCAGATCTCTGCTATTTTGCAGAACTCTGCTATTAGTGAGAATGAGATTTTAAAGCCTCATTCAGTATCCAGAGAGCACCAGATCCAGTGAGCCTCATTCAGTATCCAGTGAGCACGTGCCAGATGCTGGAGATAAGAGACATTTCCTCCACCTGATGGTTCAAACGTTGATCTGTCTGAGAATTGCTGCTCTAAACTCAGGTAATTCTTATCCTTAACTCCCGCCCTTTACTGCCTATTTTACCCTACTCCCTAAGAGAAATCCTTTGGCCAATAGGAAAACACCAAACTAGATAGCTATGATCCCATGCTGAAGGCAGAAGGATTCACCATAACCTAAGAAAATCAACTCACTCTTTATTTCATCTGGCCCCAGGATTCCTCTAACGCTAGAGGGCAATCGGGTCCCATAGACCTAAGGAAGTCGGCCTGCTCTTCATCAATGCCCAGCAAATTATCCCCTCCCCGTCCTCAGGCTGCTCTCCTGGAAATGAAGTGCCGGATCAGTAAAATAACTTCCAGAGATTCTCTTACCTACAGGGTAAGAACACAGGCCTTTTCAGTTTAGAGGCAGAATAGGGTTTGGACCTTGATTCTAACACCTACTGGTTGTTTGACCTGGGGAAAGTGTCTTAACTTCTCTGAATTTTGATAATACGTATCCATAAATGGTTTTGCGAGAGTAAATGTAAAGCACTCAGCACAGTATTCAGCATGTGGTTAACCTTCAGTAACTATTGGCTATTACTGTTAATGATTGTAAGGAATGACTTTCTCTTAGTTCTCGACATTGCTTTTTTTTCCCTTTGACACAGGGGTCTCACTCTGAAACCCAGACTGGTCTCAAACTCAACTCCTGGGCTCAAGCAATCCTTCTGTCTCAGCTCCTGAATAGCTAGGGTTACAAGTGCATGCCACCGCACCAGACCCTACATTTCTCTATTATTTAAAGTCCAAGCATCAATTCCTAGGACATAAAGTGAGGACATTCTTAAGACAGATCTACTATGTACTAAGCACCATAGTAAGGGGGCCAGATGAATTATGTATGATGCCACAATAATCTGAGTGAGGGAATTGTTACCCCTATTTTACAGGTATAGAACCTAAAGATCAGTAAATTGCCCAAGATCACACTGTAGTGGAGGAACCTGGATTCGAACCCAAGACAACAGAGCTTTAAAACTCTTCACCACCACAGGGGGCGTAGCAGTAGTGTTTTCCCAGAAGCTTCTTGTACCTGATCCCAAAGGCAAGTTGTGAGGCTGAAGAAGGAGGTTGCCACAGCTACTAACTAGACCCCTTTTCACGTAATCAGATCCTTGGTCTGCTCCAGTTTTGCAAGAGGAGCCACTTGTCTGGAAATTCTCCTCAACACTTGCCCCTGGAGGGAGCCGACTGTGCCTGAATTATTTAGAGTCTCTAGACACTTGATATAATGAGCAGGTGTGGATGCTTCTCTGAATTCCCCGACATGCCTTTACTTACCTCCTTTCCCCTCCCTCCAGTTGCCTATGAGGAAAAAGGAGGCATCATCCTTTTCCTCACTGTAGATGTGTATGCCTCGTCCTTCATTTTTCATCCCGAAGTCTATTTGTAAGAATTGGACCATTTTCCTTGCAAATATAAAAAATCATGTTGATTTCCATTGAAACTGGTGGTGTAAATTGACCCTAACTAGTAAATGCATAACTTGGCCAGGAATGTTGGCTCATGCCTGTCATTCCAGCATCTTGGGAGGCCAAGGCAGGAGGATCACTTAAGCCCAGGAGTCTGAGACCAGCCTAGGCAAAATAGTGAGACCTTGTCTCTAATTTTTTTATATTTTTTATTTTTTTGTTGAGACTGAGTCTCGCCTGTTTCCCAGGCTGGAGTGCAATATCACGATCTCGGCTCACTGCAACATCTGCCTCCCAGGTTCAAGTGACTCTTCTGCCTCAGCCTCCCGAGTAGCTGGGACTACAGGTGCATGCCACCATGCTTGGCTAATTTTTGTATTTTTAGTAGAGATGGGGTTTCACTATGTTGGCCAGACTGGTCTTGAGCTCTCAGCCTTGTGATCCGCCCACCTCAGCCTCCCAAAGTGCTGGGATTACAGGCATGAGCCACCGCTCCCGGCCAAAATTCTTGTTTTTGAAGAATATTTACTGACATGGAGAAGAGACGCACTAGAAAATATTGAATAGGGAAAACTAAGCTATAAAACAGTATAATTAAAAATTCTCAATTATATATATTTAGTTAGAAAAAGACTGAAAGATAATGTATCAAATAATATTATGGGCTGGGCACAGTGGCTCACAACTGTAATCCCAGCACTTTGGGAAGCTGAGGCTGGAGGATCACTTGAGGACAGGGGTTCAAGACAAACCTGGGCAACATATGAAGATCCTATGTCTACAAATTTTTTTTTTTTTACTTAGCCAGGCATGTTATGTGTACCTGTAGCCCCAGCTACTTAGGAGACTGAGGCGGGAGGGTCTCCTGAGCCCAGGAGGTTAAAGCTACAGTGAGCAATAATCAAGCCACTGCACTCTAGGCTGGGTGACAGAGTGAGACCCTGTCTCAAATTTAAAATAAAAAATTATATATATATAGACACACACAGTATATATATATATATATA
>NW_016811667.1:491046-508054 GCF_001698545.2 Rhinopithecus bieti
TGTAGCCCCAGCTACTTAGGAGACTGAGGCGGGAGGGTCTCCTGAGCCCAGGAGGTTAAAGCTACAGTGAGCAATAATCAAGCCACTGCACTCTAGGCTGGGTGACAGAGTGAGACCCTGTCTCAAATTTAAAATAAAAAATTATATATATATAGACACACACAGTATATATATATATATATATATATATATATATATATATATACACACACACACACACACACACACACACACACACACACACACAAAAGAAAGAGAGAGTCTCACTCTATTTTCCAGGCTGGAGTGCAGTGGCATGATCTCAGCTCACCACAACCTGCCTCCCAGGTTCAAGTGACTCTCCTGCCTCAGCCTCCCAAGTAGCTGAGACTACAGGCACACACCACCATGCTTGGCTAATGAGTGATTTCTACTGAGCAGTGAGACAAGTGAGTTTTATTTGTCATTATACTTTTCTAAGTTTTCTACTTTATTTTAAAATTTTCATAGCTACTAATATTTCTTTCTATGGGAAATTATTGGTGCAGGCCAGGCATGGTGGCTTACTCTTGTAATCCCAGCACTGACTGGGAAGCCTAGGCAGAGGATTGCTTGAGCCCAGGAGTTTGAGACTAGCCTGGGCAATATGGTGAGACCCTGTCTCTACAAAAAGAAAAATAATACAAAAAGTAGCTGAGCATGGGCCAGGCATGGTGGCTCATGCCTATAATCCCAGCACTTTGGGAGACTGAAGCGGGCAGATCACAAGGTCAGGAATTTGAGGCCAGCCTGGCCAGCATGGTGAAACCCCGACTCTCCTAAAAAAAAAATACAAAAGTTAGCCGGGCATGGTGGCATACACCTGTAGTCCCAGCTACTCGGGAGGCTGAGGCCGACTTGAACCGGAGAGGCGGAGAATTGCTTGAATGGGGGAGGCGGAGGTTGCAGTGAGCTGAGATCGCGTCACTGCACCTCCAGCCTGGGTGAAAGAGCAAGACTCTGTTTCAAAAAAAAAAAAAAAAAAGTAGCCAAGCATGGTGGTACACATCTGTGGTCCTAGCTACTAGCTACTAGCTACTAGGGAGGCTGAGGTGGAAGGATTGCTTGAGCTCAGGAGTTTGAGACTGCAGTGGGCCAAGATCATGCCACTGGGCTCCAGCTTAGGCCACAGAGTGAGACCCTGTCTTGAAAAAAATAAAAAAGAAAGAAAAAGAGCGAGTGAGAGAAGAAGGAAGGAAGGAAGGAGAGAGAGAGAGAGAGAGTCAGAAAAGAGAGAAAAAGAAAGAAAAGGAAGGAAGGAAGGCAAAAGAAAGAAAAGAGAAAGAAAGAAAGAAAGAAAGAAAGAAAGAAAGAAAGAAAGAAAGAAAGAAAGAAAGAAAGAAAGAAAGAAAGAAAGAAAGAGAAAGAGAAAGAAAGAAAGAAAAAGAGAAAGAAAGAAAGAAGGAAAAGAAAGAAGGAATTATTGGTACAATGGTGAAAATAAAATTTGTGATAACAATTTTTTAAATTTATAGACAGGTTTATTTTCCATCCCATCCTCCTTTGTATTCTATCTTTTACAGATGAAGAAATCAAGGTTCAGGTGCTCTTGGTGACATAGCCAGTTGAAGGGAAAGTACAGACTAGACGCCAGACCTTTACACGGGAGGGAGAGAGTGACCTCAAAGGGGAGTCTGGACTAGACTTCTAAGGCCCCTTCCAGATCGAGGCTCTCTTTCTCTCTGCTGCTGTGCTGGTTTCACCCCCTGCATTCACAGCCCTCCCAAGGTAAGAGAACTTCAGAAACCCATGAAGTGCTTCTGCCCCAGGTACTTCACTGAGCTCTAGTTTTCTTTCTGTAACTTGCAAATAGGGCTACAACTCTGACTCTGTGTTTCCAGATTCTGTTTCGATGCAGACAATTAGATAGTAAATAATTCAAGAGAACGGAAACTGGCAAAGTGGTGTGTGATGTCCAAATAGCTATCTTCTTTACCCTCTGGTGTAAACTTCAGGCTCATCTGCAACTCAGGAGCTCCAGGAGTAAGTGAAATGTACAAACACAGGAATCTCCCCTGTTTCCATTCCCCTCGTTTTTAAATATTGTTTGGGGGTGGGAATGCAGTTTAATTGAATATTAAGGTAAGACAGTTTGGCTTTGGACGACAGATTCAGACAACTTCTTAGGCATGTCTGAATTTCTTCCCGTGGTGGAGTAGAGTGATCAGAATCCAGAGGCATCAGTTTCTCCTTGACCTGAGGATTCATGATCCAAAGTTGTGGTCTCAGAAATATCACCATTCATCCTCTTTCTCTTCCTTCTGGGCAGTGAGGGAGACACATTTCACCAGACCCTTCTAAACTGCCCCGCCATTAAAGATGTAGTCTTAGTTAAGACCTGTTGAATTACAGGTAACATAAACCACCTCTGCCCTGGCTAAGAAGAAAAGGATAATGTATTATATGGACATGGGGGGGTCTTATAAAGCCCAAGGGCAAAGAAAATAGAGATGGACCAGCCTCTCAAGAAATTGGAGCTACAGGCATCACGTTACAGGACTTCAAAATCTATTACAAGGCTATAGTAACCAAAACAGCATGGTATTTGTATAAAAATAGACATATAGACCAATG
The DNA here is from genome assembly GCF_001698545.2 of Rhinopithecus bieti. NCBI lineage: Eukaryota > Metazoa > Chordata > Mammalia > Primates > Cercopithecidae > Rhinopithecus > Rhinopithecus bieti. The sequence goes on from NW_016811667.1 coordinate 493,639, forward strand.
GAACAGACTAGAGAACACAGCCAACTGATCTTCAACAAAGGTGCCAAGAGCTTACACTGGGGAAAGGACACCCTCTTCCATAAAGGGTGCTGGGAAAATTGGATAGCCACATGTAGAAGAATGAAATTGGATCCTTCTCTCTCACCATATGCGAAAATAAATTCAAAATGGATTAAAGACTGAAAATAAGATCTAAAACTATAAAATACTAAGAAAACTCTCTTGGACATTGGCCTAGGCAAAGAAGTTATGACTAAGACCTTGAAAGCACAGATAACAAAACAAAACAGACAAACGGGGCTATATTAAACTAAAAATCTTCTGAACAGCAGTTGATTGTTTCAATCAACAGAGTGAAGAGACAACTTGTTGAAAGGGAGAAAATATTTGCAAACTATTCATTCAACAAGGGACTAACATCCAGAATATAAAAGGAACTCAAAAATCTCAAAAAGGAAAGAACAAATAATCCCATTAAAAAGTGGGCAAAGTTGGGAGGCTGAGACGGGCGGATCACAAGGTCGGGAGATCAAGACCATCCTGGCTAACACAATGAAACCCTGTCTCTACTAAAACATATAAAAAACTAGCCAGGTGAGGTGGCGGGCGCCTGTAGTCCCAGCTACTCGGGAGGCTGAGGCAGGAGAATGGCGTAAACCCAGGAGGCGGAGCTTGCAGTGAGCTGAGATCCGGCCACTGCACTCCAGCCTGGGCGACAGAGCAAGACTCCATCTCAAAAAATAAATAAAAATAAAAATTAAATAAAAAGTATCGTCTCATCTAAAAAGCAGCATAATCAGCCAGGTGCGGTGGCTCACATCTGTAATCCCAGCACTTTGGGAGGCCGAGGCAGGCAGATCACTTGAGGTCAGGAGTTGGAGACCAGCCTGACCAACATGGAAAAACCCTGTCTCTAATAAAAATACCAAAAAATTAGCCAGGCGTGGGGGTGCATGCCTGTAATCCCAGTTACTCAGGAGGCTGAGGGAGGAGAATCGCTTGAACCCAGGAGGTGGGGGTTGCAGTGAGCTGAGATCGTGCCACTGCACTCCACCCTGGGCGATAAGAGTGAGACTCCCTCTCAAAAAATAAAAAAATAAAAAAATAAAAACACCTGACCTCACACCTGTGATCTCAGCACTTTGGGAGGCCAATTCGAGTGGACTGCCTGAGGACGTCAGGAGTTTGAGACCAGCCTGGCCAACATGGCAAAACACTTTCTCTACTAAAAATACAAAAATTAGCCAGGCATGGTGACATACACCTGTAATTCCAGCTACTTGGGAGNACATTTCTTAAAAGAAGACATGTAAATGGCCAACAGGTATATGAAAATGCTCACCATCACTCATCATTAGAGAAATAAAATCAAAACCACAATGAGATCTTACTCCAATCAGAATGGCTTTTATTAAAAGACAAAAAAAATATAACATCTTGGTAAGGATATGGAAAAAGGGGAAGTCTTTTACACTGTTGGTGGGAATGTAAATGAGTACAACCACTAAGGAAAACAGTATGGAGATTTCTTTTTTTCTTTCTTTTTTTTTTTTTTTTTTGAGACAGAGTCTCACTCTGTCACCCAGGTGGAGTACAGTGGTGCAATCTCAACTCATTGCAACCTCTGCCTCCCAGGTTCAAGCAACTCTCCTGCCTCAGCCTCCTGAGTAGCTTGGATTACAAGCACCCACCATCATGCCTGGCTAATTTTTGTATTTTTAGTAGAGACAGGGTTTCACCATGTTGTCCAGGTTAGTCTCGAACTCCTGATCTCAGGTGATCCACCTGCCTTGGCCTCCCAAAGTGCTGGGACTACAGGCATGAGCCACCGTGCCTGACCAGAGATTTCTTAAAAAAACTAAAAGTAGAATTACCATTTGATTCAGTGATCCTACTACTGGGTATCTACCCAAAGGAAAAGAAATCAATATATCAAAAGGATATCTGCAAACTTGCATGTTTATTGCAGCACTATGCACAATACTTAAGATATGGAATCCACCTAAGTGTCCATCAATGGAAGAATAAAGAAAATGTGGTATATATACACAATGGAATACTGTTTAGCCGTAAAGAGTGAAATCATGTCATTTGCAGCAACATGGATGGAACTGGAGATTATTATTATTAATTTTTTTTTATCACAAATAGGACTTTTTATTTGCCACTATTTTAAGTCTGAACTTTAAACAGATTCTTGGACTGGTCGTTCATATCCATCAGTTCGTTCAACTTTAGCACCTGTCTTGTCCCCAGTGACTTTTCCAGAACTACTGCCTTCACCATGAAGCTCCATGAGTTTTCCCAATTCAAACTTGAGCTTCTTCAGCATTTTTACTTTTCTAACAAAGACATCATGGAGAGGATAAATAGATTGGCAAGCCTTTTCTATGTCTTTTCCAGTGCTGTCTAGAATCAATTTATTGACCACTTCTTTCAAGTCATTTGTCGGCACCTCTTGGGTCATGATTTCCATCATCTTCTGGATTTGGCGGACCTGTTGGTCCTGAACATAAGAGGTCTTCCGTATCTGATTGTTGCGTTTTTTAGTGAAGCCAACACAGAACAGACGAAGCAAGTAACCATGAGTAGTCTTGACATCAATGTGAGCTTCAATCATTGTCTGCAATTTTTTGACCATGGAACACATTTTGTCATGAATAAGATCCATGCCATGGAAGTTAGTCAGGCAGTTTTTGCCCTGAACATCTTCAGTAATCAGCTTGAATTTTCTAAATGCAAATTCATCATTCTGCAAATCAGCAAGACTCACTTCAAACACACAACCCTTGAGGCTGTCGGATGCAATTTTGGTTCCTTGGGTCCTGGTGACTAGCGTCTTTCCAATATTTCTTATATTGAACATAGCAGCTGCTTTCACATTATACCAATCTTTCTTAGAAAATGGATCAATCACTTTCTTCTTGGCTCCCTTTTTGCTGCCTTTTGTAAGGCACTTGTTCTTGCCAACCACCATGGTGCTGCTCAGAGAGCCACAAGGCCTGGAGGTTATTCTCTTAAGTGAAAAAAGTCAGGCACAGAACGACAAATATTGCATTTTCTCACTTACATGTAGCAGCTAAAAAAATTGAACACATGGAGCTAGAGAATGGAAAAACAGTTAATAGAGATGGAAGGGACAGTGGTGGGGGGCGGGTGGCTAAAGAGAAGTGTTAAAACATACAAACATACAGTAAGATAAAAGGAATAAATTCAATATTCCACAGCAGAGTAGGATGACTAAACTTAACAAAAATGTGTTGTACTCACATGACGGACACCCTGAATGCCCCTTCTTGATCACTATGTATTATATACATATAACAAATTTTCTCATGTACCCCATGAATATACACAAATAATTTTTTTTAAAAAAAGAAACTGGAACTAACTCATGAAGAAAAGGGAAGTGTGTGGCTCAGTTAACCAACCATAGCAGGAGGAAGTGACTGGAATCAGGGACTCCAGCATCCCCTGGGTGCTGGGTGCTCCCAATGCTTCTCCTTTCCGTGGAAGGGCTTCATTTCCTCCTTCTGGAGACTGGCCTCTTCCATGAGCCTGGGGCATAGCCATTGGAAGCTTCCAGACTTATTCTCAAAGCTTTGTCACACTTTCCATCCACTGTAAAAACAAAAAGGCTCAACGGTCCTCAGTTTCAATGCAAAAAGACTCTGGTCTGCTTGGGCCGCCTGTCCTCACTGTAGTGGAGGTGTGGAGCAGGGGCCATAGTATGCTCTGGGTTTATTCAGTCATTTGTACCTGGATGACCTCACCATGGTTAAACGTTGAAAGGGTTTCAGAGGGCTTCCTCTTCTGGAGAGGATGTATATGTAGGAACAATCCAACACTCCTACTGAAGCAACTAGAAAAAACAGAGTAAGTTACAAAAATCATCTTTTTAGACATTGCAGAGTTGTGCCATCAATGAGGACTAATGAACTGAAACTCTGGAGAGGAAAGAGCCCTTTCCCTTTTTTTTTTGAGACGGAGTTTCACTCTTATTGCCCAGGCTGGAGTGTAATGGCGCAATCTAGGCCCACTGCAACCTCCGCCGCCTGGGTTCAAGTGATTCTCCTGTCCTAGCCTCCCGAGTAGTTGGGATTGCAGGCATGTGCCACCACACCCAGATAATTTTGTATTTTTATTAGAGATGGGGTTTCACCACATTGGTCAGGCTGGTCTCAAACTCCTGACCTCTCAGGTGATCTGCCTGCCTCGGCCTCCCAAAGTGCTAGGGTTACAGGCGTGAGCCACTGCGTCCGGCCAGAAAGAGCCCTTTCTAAATGTGCTCATTGTCTCTGACCATTTTCTTCCCGGGGAGTATTTGCCAAATCTGTGCACAGGCCAAGGATAGGGCTTGACCCAGTCATAGCGTCTCTACTGGGACAAAGAGAAACTGGTAGAGTTTTTGATGATCAACGTGATCTGTTGTAATGCTAGAATCTAGAGCTAAGCCGGAGCTCCTAAGAACAGAGCTGAATCTTCCATAGGCTTTCAGGGATGAGAAGACAGAGACATGCCAATGAAAAGAGTGGGCTCCATGCAAGGAACAGTGATGACCCAGAAGTGGACTGGGACTGACTAAGACTGCAACCCCACCTCAACCCAACTGAATTCTTGACTAGATTGAGGTGATCAATCCCTCACCCCATCTGCTGACAGAAGAAAAAGAGATTCATCACCGGAGGAAAATAACATCATCTGTTTCCTCTGTTTTCTTTTATATAATTACAAGGCATATAAAGAGCAGGAAAATGTGACTGATCAGAAAAAAGGCAGGAGCCACGTGCAGTGGCTCACGCCTGTAATCCAAGCAATTTGGGAGGCTGAGGTGGGTGGATCACCTGAGGTCAAGAGTTCGAGACCAGCCTGGCCAACGTGGCAAAACCCCGTCTCTACTAAAAATACAAAAATTAGCCAGGCATGGTGGTGGATGCCTGTAATCCCAGCTACTCAGGAGGCTGAGGCAGAAGAATCGCTTGAACCCGGGAGGCGGAGATTGCAGTGAGCCGAGATTACACCATGCACTCCAGCCTGGGTGACAAGAGCAAGACTCTGTCTAAAAAAAAAAAAAGAAAAGAAAAAGGAAAAAGAAAAAAAGTAGGCTGGGTGCAGTGGCACATGCCTGTAATTCCAGCACTTTGGGAGGCTGAGCTCAGTGGATCACTTGAGCTCAGGAGTTTGAGACCAGCCTGGGTAACATGGCAAAATCCCATCTCTACTAAAAATACAAAAATTAGCCAAGTGTGGTGGCACATGTCTGTAGTCATAGCTACTTGGGAGGCTGAGGTGGGAGAATCACTTGAATCCAGGAGGCAGAGTTTGCGATGAGTAGAGATCACACCACTGCACTCCAGCCTGGGCAACAGAGTAAGACCCTGTCTCCAAAAAAAAAAAAAAAAAAAAAGAGGTTAAAAAATTACCTGGGCTTGGTAACAATACCTGTAGTCCCAGCTACTTGGGAGGTTAAGAAGGGAGAATTGTTTAAACCCAGGAGGTCAAGGTTGCAGTGACCCATGACTGCACCACCACACTCTAGCCTGGTCAACAGAGAAAGACCCTGTCTCAAAAAAAAAAAAAAAAAAAAAAAATAGAGAAAGAACAGGGAGTAGAAGCAGACCCACAAATGATTCTGATATTTGTGTTAGCAGACAAGGACTTTATAATAAGTATTATAAATATGGTAAATAGAGAAAAATAATACAATAGGTGAAAATGAAAATTTCAACAGTGCATTCAAATCTATAAAAAAAAGAACCAAATGGGCATTCTAGAACTAAAAAATGCAATATCTGTAATTAAGAACTCATTAAGTGAAATATTTCCATAACTGTTGGTAAATACCTATTGGTCCAAGACTCCTAAGTTCCCTGTCCTCATCTCCTGGCCATCCTGGACCTCCTTGGGACACCCTGGACTTCCCCACAGCCCAACAAGTAAGAGTTAATGGCGAGCCCAGCCAGGGGCACTCAGGAGCCTGTTTTGCCACTGCTGCAAGTGTCCCTTATGATTGGTTGGTGTCTGTGCTTTCCCATTGTTTAACTATTTTGATTTTGATGTCATCTCTGACTAATTGATTGACTGATAGAGATGAGGGGTTGTGTTTGTTTGTTTTTTGTTTGCTTTTGTTTTTTTCAGATGGAGTCTTGCTCTGTCACCAGGCTGGAGTGCAGTGGCATGATCTTGGCTCACTGCAACCTCCGACTCCTTGGTTCAAGCGATTCTCCTGCCTCAGCCTCCTGAGTAGCTGGGATTACAGGCACGCGCTACCATACCCAGCTAATTTTTGTACTTTTAGTAGAGACGGGTTTCACCATGTTGGCCAGGATGGTCTTGATCTCCTGACCTCATGATCCACCCACCTTGGCCTCCCAAAGTGCTGGGATTACGGGCATGAGCCACCTTGCCTGGCCTGAGATGAGGTCTTGCTGTGTTGCCCACGCGGGTCTCAAACTCCTAGGCTCAAGTGATCGTCCTGCCTCAGCCTCCTGAAAAGCTGAGACTTGATGTCTTGTCTTGGTACTGTCATTGGAAGTCCCTATCAGAATCAAATAAATGAAATTGGGTAGAAAGAATTCCTCAAAGGGGGTAATACCAATAAGAGGAGACGTGGAAGGACGCGGAAAGGATATTTGTTCATTTATGATGCCCACTCAGAAAGCCAGATATCTAAGACTGAAGCCTGCTGTTTGCTGAGTTGAGCTTCTTTTAAGTTTCCTCACCACTGTATTTGAGGAGACTTGAGTGAGCCAGGAGGGAACAGATTTAGTGAGGCTAGATAAATTTGCTGTGTGGCTTGGTCTCTTGAATCTGATCAGTTTGTAGCTCCTACACCAGTTATTTTCATCAAATACTCAGGACAGCCTTAGCAACTTGAGTTTCTCAAAGGCAAAAGAATTTAGTGTGGACTAACTGCCTCCCAGAATATAGGTTAAAAGAGGAGATTTTAGAGATGGACAGTTCTGGATTCAGACTCCATATCTGCCTTTAACTGGTTGTTTGACCTTGGGCAAATCACTCTGCCCCTCTGAACTGCTCATATGTATCTCGAAGGTTTGCAGCAGACACTGTTGGTTAACTACCGAATGGGTTTCTCCTCCCCTTTTCTTTGCTGAAAAATACCTTTTTTTTTTTTTTTTTGAGATGGAGTCTAGCTCTGTCGCCAGGCTGGAGTGCAGTGGCACAATCTTGGCTCACTTCAACATCCACCTCCCTGGTTCAAGTGATTCTCCTGCCTCAGTCTCCCAAGTAGCTGGGATTACAGACACGCGCTGCCACGCCCAGCTAATTTTTGTGTTTTTAGTAGAGACGAAGTTTCACCATGTTGTCCAGCATGGTCTCGCTCTCCTGACCTCGTGATCCACCAACTTCAGCCTCCCAAAGTCCTGGGATTATAGGCATGAACCACTGCACCCGGTCAGACCTCTCTCTCTTTTTTTTTTTTTTTTTTCGGAGTGTTTTATCTCTTCCTGTCTCAGCTCAGGGGTGAATTATGCTTGGTGCAGGCCCATTGCAATAATCCCACTTTTGGGTCAATGGTTGGATTAAGCATGCATGTATGACCCAATTCTGGCCACTGAGATGAGAGGGGTGATCAACTAGAGGCTTCTTGGAAAGCTTTTATTGTACTTAAAAAAGATACAAGGAAGAGATCATCCCTCTGCTAAATACTGTCATGTCCAGATGGGATGCCTAAAAGTGCAGCAGCAATATTGTGATCATGAGGGGACCCAAGCTGAAGATCCAAGTCAACTAAGGATGACAGAGTGAAAAGATGGCAAGAACCTGGGTCCCCAACGACATAATCAAGCTTCTAAGTTAACCAACCCTAAAGCTACCCCTGGTAGGGACTTATTATTACATAGAAAATAACTCATTTCCTCATGTTTAAGCTTTTTTGAGTTGAGATTTCTCTTATGTGGAGTCAAAAGCATCCTAACAACCCCAGAGTTGTTTATGAGGATTTGATTCAATAAAACGATTTATGTAAAGCACTTAACACAATTCCTAGTATAAAAGGTGCTCAAAAAATAAGTATTATTATTATCATCATCATTTTTTTATCATTTTTATTTCCCCTTATTGCCTCAGTTCTGGCTGTAAGCAAAGGATAATGATTTTGGGATTTAAAGATGTGATAACAGGGATGGGGGAGTCAGAGGGAAAGGGATGAATTTAGGTGCCTGGGCTCTTCATCCGGAGCACCTTTGAACAGTAATTTTGGTTAAGGATTTTTTAAATCTGTGTGTGGATGCAGACAATAGAAACTGACTTAGGTTAGCTCAAATGAGCAAAAAGCCATTTTTTTAAGGGTATGGAGTGTGTCACATAATTGAAGGAAGAGATGAACAGCAAAGATTTAGGCAAGGAAGGAATTAAGTTTCAGAAATTCTCTTCCTCTGAACATCCCTCTCTCTTTGGAGCTCTCAGATAAGGAAATTTGGGCAAGGTGTCTGCACTGTGTTAATCAGCTTTGGCCAAGGGGCAGGGACATACAGATGTGGTAATTGAGAGGGACCATCCTTGCCTATCAGGACCTTTCTGAAAGAAGGAAGAACCCAAGATGTATCTCTTGCTCCCAGATGCTTTTCCAAAACTGCAGGTTTCCCCTAACTTTACACAAAAAGCAGCAGGCCAAAGCCAAATTCTGGACATGCTCAGAATTCAGTAATGCCAAAGGCGGTCTGTTTTCCATGGTGACTGGGAAAGGAAAAGAAAAACCTGGGCAAGGGACTAGCCTGGACCATGAAGTCTAACCAGACGTCTTCACTTGGGGCATCCAAACACTCACTTGGAATGTCCAAGCCAGAAGGACTAACACTGCCCTGGCATTTGCAAAAGTGCAAATATTATCACATGTGACAAATGTCTAAGTGCTTAAAAGCTATAAATCGAGTTATGCCCACCTCTACCCAACATTCCCAACCAGGCTTTTCTCTCTCACAAAGCTCACTTCTTTGAGTCTTGGAAGCTAAAGGAGCCAGGTTCTCTTTGCATCATTCCTTCCATTGGGATGCTTGAGTTGTCATACCCTGGTTATGCTGGGACAGGGCAGGGCAGTGCAGAAGCTGGCCTCAGGCCCAGGACTCTTGGGTGGTGACTGGATCCACCCATTCTTGGGATAGGGACTGATTCAGTCAAGCTCTCTTTTTTGCCAGGGTGGCCAGATTACCTTCCTCACACCTTACTTTTCCAACTTAGGATCTCCAGGCATTTTTACGTGCCTCCCCAAACGACACTATCCTAACTGAAGAGCAGGGAGTGGGGAAGAGAGGATTGGCAGGAAAGTAGTTACTGGGATTCAGTTCTGTTGAGACACATGCTTGGGTTGATTTGAGGAGATAACTTGAAATTGAAGCAACTGCTCTCTCCCTTATTTCCCAAGACAGAGCTGTGATTCTGTCCCCCTACTCCCCACCCTCACCCCACTCTCAGTGACAGCCTCAGGCCTCCTCCTCTAGCCTGAGAGGATGAGTTGGGTTTACACACACCCCATTCCTCCTACCTTTCAGAAAATTTTCCTGTAAAACCCAAGAATAAAAAAACCTTTGTGTCTCAATGTGTATACTATATGAGGCCAAGGGTGGGCGCTATTCTTTGCTTGATCTGAGGGCAGGACTAAGAAGGACCTTAGAGATTATCTCAGAAGCTGAGTTCACAGAAAGTAAGAACCTATCAAACGCCACTGGAGTGGGGTCAAGAGGGCTCAGGAGCAAATTAAGAGATCCCACAGTCCCACTGGTCAATGGTAGAAGAATCAGTGAGGATTATAATTTCACTGAACTCAAACTCATTAAATATATTAAACCCATGAATTTTTAATGACACTTAGAAAAAAAACAGCCCTCATTTGTCATCTTTTGAAAGATGCTAGGAAATCAACTTATTATTTTGAAACTGACAAGGAAGGAAAAGAAACAGCATTGATTCTGCCTTTTCTTTTCCAACTGTGTGTCATGATAACCAAATAGTTGATAAGAAGATGATTTTCTTTATAGAAACATTCTAGCTAATAAATGAAGAAGAAAAGAAGCTAAGAAATGTTAGCATATCAACATTTTGCATTTCGGAATTTTTCAACTCGTAATGAAATAATGGAGCTAGGCAATGATCATCAATAGCTGCTAACATCAAAAAAAGAAAGATAACAGGGCGTTATGTGCCTCCTGATGAAAACACAAAAAGCTGGGCCGGGTGCGGTGGCTCATGCCTGTAATCCCAGCACTTTGGGAGGCCGAGGCGGGTGGATCACTTGAGGTTAGGAGTTCGAGACCAGCCTGGCCAACATGGCAAAACCCTGTCTCCACTACAAATACAAAAATTAGCCAGGCATGGTAGCGCATGCCTGTAATCTCAGCTATTCTGGAGGCTGAGGCTGGAGAATCGCTTGAACCAGAGCAGCAGAGGTTGCAGTGAGCCAAGATTGTGCCACTGCACTCCAGCCTGGGTGGACACAGTGAGATTCTGTCTCAAAAAAAAAAAAAATTTTGTATGACGCAATCACTGAAATTTGAACATGGAATTAACATTAAATGATATTTAAGGAAGCTGGGCATGGTGGCTCATGCCTGTAATCCCAGGACTTTGAGAGGCAGAGGCAGGAAGATCACTTGAGTCCAGGAATTCAAGACCAGCCTGAGCAACAAAGTGAGACCCCCGCTCTCTACAAAAAAATAGAAAAAAAAAAAAATTAGCTGGGGCATGGTGGTGTGTACCTTTAGGCTGAGCTGGGAGGATCGCTTAAACCCAGGAGGTTGAGGCTACATGCCACTATACTCCAACCTGGGTGACAGAGCCAGGCCCTGTCTCAAAAATTCATAATGATAAAAAATGATATTTAAGGAAGTATTATTAACATTTTAGGTCTGATAATGATTTTGTGGCTGTATTTACATAGTACTTATCTCAGAGTGACGTACTGAAATATTTGTAGGTGAAATTATATGATTTCTGGCACTCGCTTCAAAATAATATTTGGGACATTTAGAGGTCAGCTAATAGGAGCATGGAAAAGCTAGATTGGCCTTGAGGGATGATTCTTGGGGCTGGGTAATGGGTGCATGGGAGTCTAGGAGTCTACTATGTGTCCTTTTCGTGTGTGTGTTTGAAACATAATGATCACATCATGGGTGTGTGTGCCAAGAAGACACTGTGCCAGGTGTTAAGGATTCTAAAATGATGCATCACCATCCCTACTCTAGAGTGACTTCAGTCTGGTTCCCAAACTCTTATCACTGAGCACCTATTTTATTTTTCTTTTCCCTCATAAGTCCTGTGTTTGGGAGATTCTCATCACCTAATAAATGTATTTATGTATTTATAAGTTTCTCCGTGCTGGCTAGGCTGGTCTCAAACTCCTGGCCTCAAGTGATCTGCTCTCCTCGGCCTCCCAAAGTGCTGAGATTACAGGAATGAGCCAACACGCCCAGCCAATGCATTTATTATGTAATAATTTAAAAGTACTCTTCGTGGTGTGTCCAAACATTTCTTCTTTTGTGAAGTCTTAAGGGAAGACTGGGAACTCCAAAGTGGCCCAAACTTTTAATTTTACAGAGACAGAAACTAAGGCCTAGACAGGGAGACTGCCCAGGCCACACGCATTGGCAAAGGTGAGAGTGGAGTCCAGTTGTAGAACCCACTCTTCTGCTTGTCCAGTGCGCCACCACTGGCTGAGGACAGGCGGTGTTTTGCAGTGTGTAGCTGATCGAGTTTACCTACTAGGAACAGTCACTATATTAGCCTGTCAGCTTCTCTTTTTAAGACTAATTGATGCCAATTTCTTCAACTTTTCTTTTAATTTTTTTTCTTTCTTTTCTTTCTTTTTTTTTTTTTTTTTTTTTTTTTTTTTTTTTTTTTTTTTTGTAGAAACAGGATTTCACTTTGTTGCACAGGCTAGTTTCAAACTCCTGAGCTCAAGTGATCCTCCCACCACGGCCTCCCAAAGTGCTGGGATTGCAGGTGTGAGCCACCATGCCCAGCCCAACTTTTCTTCATAGATTTTCTTTACTTTCCACCTTCTGAGACTATCCCAAAGCTGTCTGATACATTGCCAATGTCAATTTAAATTTTCACTTTATGACAAGTTGCTGAGCACTTATTTTCTTCACGCCTCCACAGTGAAAAAGGGAGCCAGAAAAGAAGTCAAGCACAGTCAACTCCTGGTTATCCCAGGGCAGGATGACCAATTTTCCATCAATCATGCTGAAAACAAAACCAATACAACTATGTGATAGGGGTAGAATAGTAAGCAGTACATGCCACACTGGGTAACTTTTTCTTTTAAGACTGGTGAAGCGCAGTAGTGAGAAGGTGGGGAAGGAGTAGAATAAGGAGTATGGGCCAGGCTCAGTGGCTCACACCTGTAATCCCAGCACTTTAGGAGGCCGAAGCGGGTGGATCACGAGGTCAGGAGATCGAGACCATCCTGGCCAACATGGTGAAACTCCGATAAGCCAACCTACTTATCACCCTGCTTCCCTAACTTTCAGTGCTCAGTTTCCTACCTAGAAACTCTAGTCTAATAACCACAACTACATATTGTACAAGCTTAGCAAACTAAAACTAAAAACACAAAAAATTAGCCTGGCATGGTGGTGCGTGCCTGTAATCTCAGCTACTCAGGAGGCTGAGGCAGGAGAATCCCTTGAACAGAGGTGTCGGAGGTTGCAGTGAGCTGAGATCGCACCATCACACTCCAGCCTGGGGTACAAGAACAAGACTTCATCTCAAAAAAAAAAAAAAAAAAACCCAAAAAAAACAAAAAAACAAGGATTTCAATCTGTAACTGACTGAACAATCAATTGAGTTATCCCACTACCTTCGTACCAGCCCACATTGGGTAGCTTTGATGTTAGAATGTCCGTCCTTTCACCAGTCCCACAGTATGTACAGGTTGGTTTACTGAGAGATGCCTATGTCTGTGTGTTTAGTACTTTATTTTGGATGCTTATCACAAACACTTTTACCAAAATGTTTCCAGTATTAAGTGCACCTCATCAATGTTTCACTTGCAACCTCCTCTCCCTCAAAACAATTTTCATGTCCTCCTTTGCAGCCTCTTATCAAGCTGACAATGTAGCGTGAGCAACCAACCTCACTTGCCAACATTCTCACATGCAAGATTGAGATCTTTAAAAGCCCTTTTGGATGGTACTGTGGTCAACTCTTGTCTCTGTTGGGAATTATTTGGTTTCCTTCCTGAATTTCCATCAGGGAGAAAAAGAAGCTCAATCTGCCCATAGCAGGAACAAGAAGTGGCTTTCACAGCACTGACTGGAATGGAAAACCAGCATCAGATCCACCTCCAAAAAAGCTTTCACTTGAAAAGGGATGTAGTTTCAGTTATTTGCTCCAATTTTTACCAAAAATCTCCTAGAAAATCCAGAGTTGCTTGTATAAATTAATAAAAGAAGAAGCAAGAACTATAACTAAAGCCTAGTTTTGTCATTGCTGCACTCAAGGGTCACCTGAAATCTGAACTGCAACATCTCAGTTAGTTTATGTGCAGTAATTATCAGCACCGTGACAGTCACTCAGGACAGGATTCTCCACCATGCCCCAGCCTGCCCACTTGGCCTCAATTCTTTCTTTTGATATTCCCAGGATACCTCCTAAGCCAACCTACTTACCACCCTGCTTCCCTGACTTTCAGTGTTCGATTTTCTACCTAGAAACTCTAGTTTAATAATTACAACTATATATTATATAAGCTTAGCAAACTAGGCACAGAAGAGATCTCCCCACAATTGGATAAGGACTATTTGGTACCAAACCTAGAAAAAAACATAATGAATGGCAAAAGATCAAAGGCATTTCCATGAAAGTTAGAACAAGATAGACAGCTATCATTGTAGTGGAGATCTTTACTATTACAACAGGTAAGAAATCAGAATCATTCATATAGGTGAGAGGGTAAGAGAGTTTTCTGGTTCTTCTCTGTCCTCACTGCTGACTGCTTCCCTTCTGACCTGGATTTTTACCTTTCCATCTGTGGCAAGGAGCAGATGAAAAATGGCCTGCAGCTTAAGATGCCTAAGTGATGAGAAAATGAGCATTTACTGATTTTACTGTTACCATGTTGACTATTTCCTCTCAGCTATCTGCAGCCAAGGTAGTGGTCAGAACAGAAGCGGAGAATTTTTTTTTTTTTTTGTAATCTTACTGATTAGAGTTTCCATGCTATAAAGAAAGATGAGGGGAAAGAAAATAAGCAAGAGAGAATTAACTGAGCAAGAAAGACACATACAAGAGAAAGAGAGAATGGTTATGTGGTGGATACATGAATGAGTAAGAGCGGAATAATGAGCAGAGCAGAGAGGTAGGTGGAATATGAGAATTAGAAAATGGGAAGAAAAATAGTCAGGAAATCACCTAGAAGCTTATCATGACTGAAAAAGTGTGGAGGTAGGCCAGGCAC
>NW_016811667.1:508644-513111 GCF_001698545.2 Rhinopithecus bieti
AAAAAAAAAAAAAAAAAAGATGTGGAGGTGTCCAAGACAGAGCTGGGGAGTTAACAGGAAATTTTTTTTTTTTTTTTTTTGACAGTCTGACATTTTCACCCAGGCTGGAATGCAATGGTGTGATCTCTGCTCACTGCAACCTCCGCCTTCTGGGTTCAAGAGATTCTCCTGCCCCATCCCTCCCTAGTAGCTGGGATTACAGGTGCCTGCTACCATGCCTGGCTAATTTTTGTATTTTTAGTAGAAACATTTTGGCCAGCCAGGCTGGTCTCGAACTCCTGACCTCAGGTGATCCGCCTGCCTCAGCCTCCCAACATTCTGGGATTATAGGCGTGAGCCACCGTGCCCAGCCAACAGGAAGATTTGACTGGGAAAAATGGAGATTGTGGGGGCATGGAGAGCCATTTAGGTCAGAGGTAAAGTTTGCGGAAGCTCTGAGTCCTTAAAGATGTGGCAGGCACTCTGCTAAAAGTGGTTTGCATTTATTGCCTTATATAACTCTTAGAATAACTCTGTAGTGTGGATGCCCTTATTTTTTCCGTTGTACAGAAGAAGAAACTGAGGTTCAGAGAAAGTAAGCATTTTGCTTAGGATCAGTCTTCCAATAGCAAGAGGAGCTGAGATTCAGTTGTGCTTGGATCTGTTGACTCTAGAGCTCTGGCTGGGTTATCTCAACTTCCCTCCTCCAAATTCTTGTCTCTCCTGACCCAGTTTCTCTTCCAAGATAGGGTATATTCAGGGTAATATGGGAGGGATTGCTATCCATTTACGGAGGTAAAAACTTATGGATGCCAATGGGTACAAAAATCCATGTCAAGTAAGGAAACTTTGGAGGAGCTGGAGTTGATTAGTCTGGCTGAGAGAAAGGTGGGACATTGGATAGCTGAAGTGCAGACATAGAAAAAGCAATCATCTCCTGAGTTGTTCCAGAGAGGAGATCAGTTGGTGCAAATGACAGGGAAGTGGATTACAATTCAGTCTTGGGACAGATCCTCAATTAAGGCTTTCTGAAAATGGATGAGCTGCTACATGCTGTAGAAGCTCCCCATCACTGAAAGTGTCCAAACCAAGGTCCCATCATTCATTCATTGATTCATTCATTGATTCCTACAGATTTTTGTGGAAGATCCACAATATGTCACCTCTGTTCTAGGGACCGGGGTACAAAAGGCAACAAGAAAACATACTGCTTCCTGAAGATTTAATTTTAGTGGGGACAAACAAGGATAGAGACAAATAATTAGACAAATTACTTGTAAACCATGACGTTCTATAAAGGAAATGAACAAGGGTCTAAGATAAGAAATAAGGGGAACTGGAGTTGATCCTGTTGGTTGATGCTCTGCTGAGGTTTTCTTGAATCACTTTTGCAGTTTTGATGTGCTGGTCCCCCAGCTTCTGAGTGCTTTCATTTTTAAGGGCTGGGCACATACAACTTTGTTCCAAGGGTAGCCCTTCAGCTACCAGAGCTCTTTGCTTACATGCACGGAAAGCCGCCTTAGCCAAGCACTCAGCTAGTCAGGTGAGGGTATGAAAGCCCAGCCCCATTATGTTTAGGAAGAAGAAGTTCTGGCTGCAATTTATTATGCAGTTTTCCTGAGGAATCAGGCTGAGGCTGGGTCTGGGCCTGAAATCTAGGCTTCTAGACTTTTCCTTGCCTGATGTCTTCCACTTCCCTGTCCAACTTTCCTTACTTTCTTACCTGTTTCTGCCTGGGGCTCTTTTTAAATAAAACACTTGCTCATGAATTTCTGTGTCAGGGTCTGCTTCTGGGAACACAGCCTGGGATCTAGAGAGACAGTCATGATCTGATTTACATTTTTAGAAGGTACCCTAGTTCCTGGGGAAGAATAGCCAGTAAATCTGTTTACGGGGCTAGTTGCCTAGGTGAGGGGTGAAGGAGGCTTACTCCAGGAGAATGCCAACTGTACTAGCAGGAGAGGAGAGATCTAAGATCTTTTTTGAAGATAGAAACGACGAGGTTTGCTTGGGAGTGACCGAAGGAAAAGGAGGAATCCAGGATATCCCCTAGATTAGACGAGGACGTGTAGAGGTATTTTGCACAGAAATCCCCTCACTGGGTGGGAAGTAGAACTGGGTGACTTCAAAGGCCGTGTATCCATTTGAAAATCCATCTTCAATGGCTGGATTCAGCAACCAAACAAATGGTAGGAGCTAGAGATGGTTACACATGAGAACAAACATGAACACAGAGGACATACATATGGGCTGGCAGATAGCTTGCAAAAATCATGAAAGTTGCCCAAATTCCTTTTGAGTTAGCTAATGGGGTGTTCCTATTCTCTGCTCCTGCCGTGACCCACCCATTTGAATCCAGGCCATGCCTGCCTTGGTGAAATGTGCTGGGTTTTTCTCTAGGTGGGAGTGTCAGTGTGAGACTCATGCTGATCTTCTTGGCTTGGCTATCTTACGCTCTCAGTGACTGATTGCCTTTCTTTTTAAAAGAACAGGTGCTAAGCTTTGTTATCACTATCTTCATTATTATTGTTAGCATTCACCAAGCACTCACTAAGTGCCAACTACTTTGCACGTACAATCTCACTTAACCTTCACAACTCTTATATTCCCCTTCTGGGGTTGAGCCATCATGGCTTAGCCATTGCCCAAAGCCAAACAGCCAGAGAGTGGTTGAGTGGGGTTTTGAACCAGAACTCCCATACTAGATCCCAAGTTCTCAACCAGTGCGATAAACTGACTAAAAAGAGTAAATGCTCTCAGAGGAGCCTGCGGACTTCCTCCATCTACATAAAACTCCAGCCCCTCATGGCTACTGGGCTGCAGAGTAGTAGTGCTGGGCTTTCACTTTCCCACCCTCCAGATTCTCTGAGCAGACACACCCAGTGCCCTCTGTCCCCACCCAGTCTGCCATCCCAGTTCTTCATAGCATCTGTCTTGCTCTGCTCTAGAAAACAGGGTACCCTCTTACCACTCTGGTGTCTTTCTTAGTTCCTAGTGTACAGTACCAGCTCTTAAGGAGTCAGCACCCTGTGTGGCTTGAGAATTTCCTTAGAGATGACTCCCAAGTGACTTGTTGCAGAGCAAGTTGGATCCATTCCACCATGTTGTTCATCAATACCTGCTCCATGTATTTGGCAATGAGGGGAGAAGTGGTTGACAATGTCCTTGACTGCCGAGAACTCACACTTAATGTCAAACATGTCATGCAGGTGACACATATCCAGAAAGGTATTTCCAATAGCCTTATATCCCCACTTCTCTGGAGACTTCAAGGGCCTTTTCTAGTTTAAGAGGGGAACCTCAAAGCCAGGAAAACTTCGTGCCATAGATGAAAGCCTAATGGTCTGAAAGTAAAGGATCAGTTAGCTCACTAATTTAATCCACATCATGAAACATTCTTGTAGCCCTTTTAAAAAAAAAAAGAAGAAAAATCATGAATTACATAGTTTCATACTATGTTGTGAAGCAGAAAAGAAAGGCGATACAATATTTTACACACTATGATCCTATTTACATGAAAAAAATAAATCGCGTGTATGGTTAATAGTGATTATCTTGAACTAGTGAAGTTTCTCATGATTTTTGTTTTCTTCATTGTGATTGGCTTTAAATTTTGATTTAAAATATAAATTATTCAGGAGCCTATCTGAAAAGATGCACTGTATGATTCCAAGTATGTGACATTCTGGAAAAGGCAAAACTGGAGAAAGTGGAAAGATCCATGGTTTCCAGGTGTTTGAGTGGAAGGAGGGATGAATAGGTGGGGCACGGGGGATTTTTAGGGCAGTGAAACTACTCTGTATGACACTCTTATGGCGGATCTATGTCATTATACATTTGTCAAAATCCAAAGAATGTATAACACAAAGAGTGAATCCTAAAGAAAACTGGACTTTAGCTAGTAAGATATGAATATTGGCTCATCAGTTGTAACAAATGACCCACAGTAATGCAAGATGGTAATAATAGAGGAAACTGTGGGGTGGGAATTTAAGAAGAAAGTCCCTGTACTTTCTGCTCAACTTTTCTGTAAACCTAAAACTTCTCTAAATAAATGAATAATTTAAAAAATAGTAATGTCTATATTTCAAACATGCAGAAAAATACAGACTATAAAGAACACATTTATTTATCACAGGTTTAATACATTTTAAGGTTTTGCTATATTTGTTTTAAATCTTTTTAAAAGAAATAACAGGCTGGGCGCAGTGGCTCACACCTGTCATCCCAGCACTTTGGGAGGCCAGGGTGGAGGATCTCTTGAGCTCGGGAGTTCAAAACTAGCTTGGGTAACATGGCGAAACCCTGTCTCTACAAAAAATACAAAAATTAGCCCGGCGTGGTGGTGCATGCCTGTAACCCCAGCTACTCAGGAAGCTGAGGTGGGAGGATGGCTTGAGACTGGAAGGCAGAGGTTGCAGTGAGCCAAGATGGTGCCACTGCACTCCAGCCTGAGAGATAGAGCCAGATCATGTTTTAAAAAAAAAA
>NW_016811667.1:513422-529516 GCF_001698545.2 Rhinopithecus bieti
AAAAAAAAAAAAAAAAAAAAAAAAAAAAAAAAAAAAAAACCAAAAAACAAATAGCAGAAACAATCAAAATTCCTTTATACTCCTTCTTAATTTCAATCTGTTTCCTCCTTCCCTGGAGAAAATTTTTCCCATACATTTTCTATACTTCTTTTTCTTTTTTGAGACAGAGTCTCGCTCTGTTGCCCAGGCTGGAGTGCAGTGGCGCCATCTCGGCTCGCTGCAAGCTCCGCCTCCTGGGTTCACGCCATTCTCCTGCCTCAGTCTCCAAGTAGCTGGGACTACAGGCGCCCGCCACTACGCCTGGCTAATTTTTTTGTATTTTCAGTAGAGACAGGGTTTCACCGTGTTAGCCAGGATGGTCTGGATCTCCTGACCTCGTGATCTGTTCACCTTGGCTTCCCAAAGTGCTGGGATTACAGGCGTGAGCCACTGTGCCTGGCCTCTATACTTTTTACATGTAAGTCAACATAAACAATGTATAATATTGTTTCAGTTTTTTTTTTTTTTGAGATTGAGTTGCCATTTTGCCCAGGCTGGAGTGCAGTGGCAGGATCAGGGCTCCCTGAAGCCTCTGTCTTTCAGGCTAAAGCAGTCCTCCCACCTCAGCCTCTGGAGTAGCTGGGACTGCACTAGCTAATTTTTGTATTTTGGTAGAGACAGAGTTTTGTCATGTTGCCCAGGCTGATCTCAAACTCCTCGGCTCAAGCAGTCCATAGGCCTTGGCCTTGAAAAGTGCTGGGATTACAGGTGTGAGCCACTGCTTCTGGCCTTAGAGCTTTTAACTTCTCAAAAATGACTTTGAATTATATATTAACACCTGGCTCTGCAAATTACCTTTTTATTAACCTTATATTAACAATTATTTGTGTTGCTACATTAATCTCTAGTTTATTCATTTTAACGGCTATATAGTATTCCATTTCATAAAAATACTACAGTAAGAGGTTTTAAAATAATGTTTTGTATTTTTTTGTTATCTTCTTCTCCCTGAAATACCACAGTAAAATAATATTTTGGAATATATCTTAACAATATGAGGAAATACGATATTAAATGAAATAAGATGTAGAATGTTATTTACAGTATGTCACAAAACATATATGCAAGGCAAAATACTATAACAACAAATGTTAAAATGTTAGCAAGCAATGTTTTTTTTTTTGAGAAGGAGTTTCTCTTTTGTTGCCCAGACTGGAGTGCAAAGGTGCAATCTCAGCTCACTGAAACCTCTGCCTCCAAGATTCAAGCGATTCTCCTGCCTCAGCCTCCCGAGTAGCTGGGACTACTGGTGTGCACCACCACACTTGGCTAATTTTTTGGTATTTTTAGTAGAAACGGGGTTTCACTATGTTGGTCAGGCTGGTCTTGAACTCCTGACCTCAGATGATCCACCTGCCTTGGGCTCCCAAAGTGTTAGGATTATAGGCATGAGCCACTGTGCCCAGCCACTTTTTTTTTTTTTTTTTAATACAGGGTCTTGCCCTGTTGCCCAGGCTACAGTTCTGGGCACTGGCATGGTTCACTGCAGCCTTGAGCTCCTGGGCTGAAGAGATCCTCCCACCTCAGCCTCCTGAGTAGCTGAGGCTGCAGGTGCATGTCACCATGCCTGGCTATTTACTTTTATTTGCTTCTGTAGAGACAGGGTCTCACTATGCTGCCTGGGCTGGTCCTCAATGCCTGACCTCAAGCCATCCTTCCACCTTGGCCTCTCAAAGTGCCAAGATTACAGGCATAAGCCACCATATCAGCAACAATGCTATTTTTGGATTGTGGGATTATAGATACTTTCCCATATTTCCTAAACCTGGTACAATGAATAAGCATTGATATTATAATTTCTTAAAAGTTACAAATAAAAGCATGCAGTACTACTGAAACTGGAGTTTGAGCTATGTAATCCGTGAAATTATCACATCCCTCTCCACCACTGTTGGCAGAGCCCCTCCATAATCTCTAAATAGCCCCACCCTACTTCTGCCCAGGGGTCTCTCAGGGGCAGCAGCTGTCTCTGCAGCTCCCATATCTCCCTGGTCTCTCTGTGGCACTTTGGGTTGGTTTTTCTGATGCCTGATACCAGCAGCACAATTGCAAGATTGGCTATAATTATGCCTGCAGTGATATTATGGGATTGGATATAAATATTCTTGCTACATGTGAACAGGGTTTATTTCTGTCCACAGTTTACCATCTGGTTGCAGCACACCCTTTTCTAGCTGGGACAGAGGGAGAAGAGCACTATTCAATCCAGAGGTGAAACGGGAGTTGGATTAGAGGTTTTAAGTAATCAGCTTCTGGAAAATCATCTCAACATGTGTGATGCTGATGGGGCCATCATGTCAGGAATCATAGGAAAGAGGCAGAAGTTCCTATCAGGTTTTTTTTTCCTATCAGAAGTTCCTATCAGAAGTCCCTAACGTAGAGGGGGCAGGCAAAGAGATCTCCATTTCTGTCCCTGCTCTGAGCTCAGCATGAAGCTCAGTCAGGCTGGCTCAGACCTTCCTAAGTCACAGTGCTCCCGTGGATGTGATGCTCCCCTGTGCACAGAGGTACCCACATCTCTACCTTCTGCCTTGATCTCCCTCTCCAGGCCAAGTCCTACATTTTCTCCTGCCTGCTGGATAGTTCCATCTGCCTGCCCTGCTGTACCATCAAACTAGATTCAGAATTATTTGTTCTTAGATGCCCAAACTAGTTATTTTTCCTGACTTTACTGTTTCTCTTAACAGCCACACCATGGTCCTAGTCACCTAGGGGGATATCTTTGGTCACCTTCTGCCTAGGACCTGGTATTCCAGCAGAAGGCAAGTCGTGCCACACCTTCCTTGATGAACTTAGTGGCCGATCTAGTAGAGTTCCTGGTTGTCAGTGATTAACAAATGCTTGTTGGATGAATGAATGAGTCGATGAATGAAATATCTCTTCCTTTCCATTCCTCATGGTCACCTCCCTTGTTCCAGCCCTTATTACCTCACACGTGGACTGTTGCAGCAACCTCTCAACTGGTTGTTCTGTCTCTGATCTTTCTCAGCTCCAGTTCCTCCTGCTCCTGCCACCAGGCGGGTTGTCTTTATGTACCACCTGCATCTCACCCGTTCCCTGTTTAAAAACCTTGGTGACTCCTCACTGGCTACCACATAAATTCAAAGTCATGAGCTTAGCTTTCAAAGCCACTGCACTCCAGCCCCAATTAATATCTCTAGCGTGTGACTAAAATTACTCACATTCCTGACCCTGTGTTCTGTTCTCACACATCTTTCACTTGACCATCTCCGTGGCTATGCTTAGGCCATTGTCTTAGTTTGAACTGATGTTGCCATTTCCATCTGTTCTCCAAACCTTCCCATCTTTCAGAACCCAGCTCACATTCCTTCCCTTCCACCAAGTTTGCTCAGGTTATCCCACCCCTGAATTCCTGGCCTAGGGCTTACTGTCTATGCTATTGTTGGAAAATTAATCATGTTCTGCCTTGTGCCATGTTTAAATAAACTTATTGTTTATCCTTTGTTTTTGTTTTACCCTTTTCTATGCTTGTCTTAGTTTTCTAACTAGATCATACAGTCTTTGCAGGGGAGACTGTTCTGTCTTAGGGACATTTTTGTTTGGGTGCTTTTGTGCTTTATCCATCCCCTCCTCCATGTCCATTTCCCACCATGACGTGTGACCTGGACCAGACATTCATAGTACCCAATCCCCTTGTCACATTGATTATTCCAGGGATGACTCGTCATGGTCCATGACCCCAACTCATCCAACCCCGGTCTTTTCCCAGTATTTGTCTCACTGAAGCTGGTGGGGAAAGATAATCTCACCTCTAGGTTCCCAGAAGTGGAAAGGTATGAATCTGGGACCACCATGTTCCCCTTCAAGTGGAAAAAGGTGGAGGTGTCCTGGTTTGCAGTAGGAGAGTATGTGGCCAACACCCAAAGAAAAGCAGTCAGAACTGAAAAGAGAGAGCTCTGACAATGGCTCTTGGATTGCTGGATCAAATTGTGCCTAGAGCCAGATTTACCCTTAACATTTTAATTACCAAGCCAGCAAATATCCTATAGAGGCTAATACACCTTTATTACTTTGTGTATTGTTATTAAAATTTTCTGAGGATAAATGTGCTGTTAATAATTTTAGACAGTTTTGAGTGCAGAAAAATTTAAGGAAAAAAATGATAATCATCCATATCCCCACCAGCCAAAGTTACTGCTGTCTACATTTGGCATGCTTTTTTAAATTTAATCCTTTTTTCTGTGGGTTTTTTTTTTTAATATATAAAGCAATGTCACTGTACTGTATGTTCGGTTTTATATTCTGCTTTTCTTTCTAATCACTATATTGTAAGTAGTTCAGCATTCAGTGTTTTATAAACTAGTCTTCAAATTGTTTATGTTTTTCTCTTAAAACTGTTCTTATTTTTTTAACTTTTGAAGAGGGGGCTAAGATGAGAGAGAGAGGGAGGGAGGGAGGGAGGGATTAGGGGAGAGATGAGAGAGTTGCAAGGAGAATACATGAGAGAGAAAGAAAAGAAAGCAGAGATGATCCTCGTCTGTTTTCTTAGAAGTCCATATTTTATGCTGCCTGGTTCCAGAGAAGATTTAAGGTACTATTGTCCTGGCAGCCTTAGAACAGCTCTCCAGTTTCTTTTTCAGTGGTGGTGGCTGCAGTGGCTGCTGTTGTTCCGAGTGTCTGTGCCCCTGAGGCTGAGCCAGAGCCGGCTTCTGCAGGCTGCAATTCAAGATGGCCAATTCGCAATCCTAGCAAAATCAATCTATTGGAAACTAATGAGGCACAAATAGTTCATGCACTTTGAGGCTGATCTGCCAAATGAGATAAACAGGGCTCAATCAGCACGGAAAATCAGTGATGCAAAAATTCATTTCAATCTAGCATTATTTCCCCCTGGGATGCCCACGACATCACATTCTATTGTTTTGATGCTTCTGTGGCAATTCTTGTCTAAGCTTCTGTAGACCAGGCCAGGCAAACTCCCTCACTCAGGGTTTTACGCTTCCAGAGACTTGTAAACGCTAAGATTTGGTGGCTAAGACGGGGAGGTCTGGGCAGCCAATATGTGCAAGAAGCAAAGATTTTCTGTTTTGTAAACAACACTAACCTCTTGTTTCTAAACCATCTTCTGTATTAGGCAATGTAATTAGCAAATAATATGATTATGAACTCTGCATGAGAGCAAATCACAAAAGTATTATACAATTAATTCACATTTATAACACAAAATGCAAAGTAATATTTTAAAATCCTATCATTTTGTGCCACTAAGTTTATTTTCCTTAAATGTTACACTAGCAAGATATGATCATTGCCAAAATTTAAAAGTACTGATAAGCAGAAATAAAAAAATTAAGTCATCTTTTTTTTTTTTTTTTTTATTCTTGGAGACAGAATCTTGCTCTGTCACCCAGGCTGAAGTGCAGCGGTGCAATCTTGGCTCACTGCAACCTCCACCTTCCAGGTTGAAGTGATTCTTGTACCTCAGCCTCCCAAGTAGCTGTGATTACAGGCATGCACCACCACAGCCGGCTAATGTTTGTGTTTTTAGTAGAGATGTTTCACCAGGTTGGCCAGGCTGGTCTTGAACTCCCAAGTTCAGGCAATCCGCCCTCCTTGGCCTCCCAAAATACTAGGATTATAGGTGTGAGCCACTGCACCCGGCCTCTGTTATATATTTTTTTAAAAACAGGGTTCCACTCTCTTTCCCAGGCTGGAGTGTGGTGGTGCAATCATAGCTCACTGCAGCCTTGGACTCTTGGGCTCAAGCGATCCTCCTACTCAGCCTCCCAAAGAGCTGGGACTACAGGCTTGTGCAACTATGCCTGGTCATTTTTTTTTTTTTTTTTTTGGGGTAGTCACGGGGTCTTGCTATGTCGTCATGCTAGTCTTGAATTCTTGGCTTCAATTAATCCTCTAGCCTCAGTCTCCCAAGGTGCTAGGGTTACAGGTGTAAGCCACCATACCTAGTCCTTCATCTCTATTAAATTTTATTTATACTTGCCAAATTTTTTTCCATGCAGAATTATTTAAAAAATAAGATCATGTGATTCATGCTGTTGTATAACCCACTTTAAAAAGTTGTAATTTGTTGGAAGTTGCCTATTCGATAATAAAGAGGCCTTTTCTGCTGTCACAGTGTTGCTTGGATGGGTAAAGCCTCTGTTGATGCCCTGTGTGTTCAGAAACCCACTTGCTTCTTGAGAGGCCTAATTAGAATAGATGGTTTGGCTTAGAAAAGTAAGGAAGGAATCAGGAAACACCAAGTCTGATCCTGATAAGGGGTGTCCTGCTGAAACTGGGTTCCAGGCAAGGAGCTAAGTCTGACAGGCCTAATCAGTCAGCTAGCTCTACCACAACCACTGGGGATAAATGTCCACCCACCTTCCCCTATGGGGTCATCAGGTTAAACCCAAGGATGGCCAGCAAACTGAGGTCTGAGATCCAAGGCCCAGCCTAACAAAGAAGACACAGGGTGGGGCCATCCTGGGGTCCTGTAGAACCCATGGGGAATGTGAAATCATTGACCCTCTCCTTGAGAGTGAAGACTGAATCAATTTGTACTAGCCTTAGTGCCCGGTAGAGGAGAAATTCAGTAAATATTTTAGAATACAGGAATGATGGTTCTACTTCTTCCTAATTATCTTTCTAGCTTTGGCTCAGACATTATTTCCTCCAGGAAGTCTTCTCTAAGCAACCACCCCTTTATTCATCATTTCTACCCTCATTCTTGAATAAATGCTCTTCACTGAGACTCATGCAACTCAACAATCAAAAGATGAATAATCCAGCTAAAAAGGCAAAATATTTGAATGGACATATCTTCAGAGAAGATATATAAGTGGCCAATAAATACATGAAAAGATTCTCAACATCACTTGTCATTAGAGAAATGCAAATCAAAACCACAATAAGAAGCCAGGCAGGGTGGTGAGTGCTTGTAGTCCCAACTACTCAGAAGGCTTAGGTGGGAGGATCACTTGAGGCCAGGAGTTCGAGGCTGCAATGTGCTGTGATTACATCTGTGAATAGCCACTGCACTGTAGCCTGGGCAGCATAGAGAGACTCCGTCTCTAATCAAAATAAAAGAAAAATAAAAATCAACCAACCAACCAGAATGAGATACCACTTTATACCTGCTGAGATGGCTATAGTAAAAATTACACACAATAACAGGTATTGGTGGGGATTTGGAGAAATTGCAACTCATACATTACTGGTGTGAATGTAAAATGGTGCAGCTGCTTTGGAAAACAGTCTGGCAGTTTCTCCAAAACTTAAACATAGAGTTCCCATATGAGTCAGCAACTCCACTCCTAGGTATATACACAAGAAACTTGAAAACATATGTTCATACAAAAACTTGTACATAAATGTTCATAGCAGCATTATTCATAGCAGGAGAAAAGTGGAAACAACCCCAAATGTCTGTCAGCTGAGGAATGGATGAATAAACTGTGGTATAGACGTACAATGGAATATTATTCAGCCATAAAAAGGGGCAAGATGCTGATACATGCTACAACAAGGATGAAACTTGAAAACATTATGCTAAATGAATGAGGCCAGATGCAAAAGGCCATATATAATATGGTTCCATTTATATGAGGTGTCCTGAATAGGCAAATCTATAGAGATGGAAAGTATATTAGTTATCACCAGGGATTGGGGAGAAGGAAAATGGGGAGTGACTGCTAATAGATATAACTTTTTGTGCATGTGGTGATGAAATATTCTAGAATTTGATTGTGGTGATGTCTGCACAACCTTATGACTATACTAAAAATCACTGGATTATACACTTTAAAACAGTAAATTTCATGTATGTGAATTTTATCTCAAAAAAAAGAGAAGAGTGTGTCTGTCACATTGTCTTGTGATTGACTGTGTATTTATTAGTCTTTCCACTCAGTTGTGTCTTCAGGACAGGATCCTTATTTTCTGGTTCTCCAACACTGAGACCTGGAACACAGTAGGCACATGATGTTGGTTAACTGAACAGTTTGAGAGTTCTCTTTCTGCAATCCCAGGGCCACCTGTCTGGTTGCTCCCCACCCTCTGAGAACTATTTGAGAGTTAGCAGCCCTAGTCCAGGTATAACATCCTCTGGAATCAAAGAGTGGGACTCATCCACCCAGTGGCCTATGGTTTGTATGCCAACTGGGGGAACCATGTTGTTTAATATATTGAGCCTTGTCAATAGGGGTCACACTGAACCCAAGTAAAGGGGCTGCCACTGACCCCTTGGGAGTCGTTACTCTGCTCCCGTTGGAGGATTCACCGTGAATAACCCTTCCTCTCTGGAGGAGGCAGCCTGGGCTGCAACAGGTTCTGGAAACCTGGTTCTAGCATGCTGTCTGTTTCTGCTCTACTTCCTCTTCAAGGTCAAATGAAGAAGTCCTTGGTTCTTTTGGCCTAAGGGAGGAGATAGGTATCTCTGTCCAGTTCTCCCGTCAACAAAGTCCAGTTGCCCTCACTCCCTTTCGCTGTAGGACATGGTTTTTTCCAGAATATCTCCTTTTTACAAACTGAGCCACAGAAACAGGTAGGTCATGCAAGCATGGCTTAGATTTGTCCATTTAAAGAGGGCTCCAAACATCCCTGGAAACAGAGGACTTTCCCAGGCCTCCTCTGAGAGACAGCCTACGTACACTTGAATGAACCACTTGTTTCAGACAGTTGGTCGAGCAGGTGGTAAGATCCCTACGGGGCATGGCCAGGTGACCAGAGATGGTTACTAAACTGCCCTTCAAGAAAGTGGGTCGAGGTAACTCAAGGTTTAGGCTTTGCTTAGAGGGGGCAGGGAAAGCAAGTTCGGGGACAGGACAGACTTGCTGAGGTAATGGAGAAGGGGCTGATACCCAATGCGCGGTCCAGCCACCTTCACTTCTGCCCTGCCCCACTCCCCCAAGCACTCCGCATCTCCACTTGAGAAATGCTGAAGAAGTGGAATTAATTTTCCCAGGGCACCCCTGTGACTTGATTTGGTCCTGTGTAATGAGTTCCCTCAGTGAACTCTTCCAATCACCTCTGACAAGCTTCCAGCGGCTTCCAGAACATCAGTTATTCTCTTAACACCATTGTTGTTGATTTTTTAACCTTGTTAGGGTTATATTAGTGAGGCTAGTTGCTCAGTTTCTGAAGTTGCAGTGTTTTTTTCTCAGTCTATCAAGATGATCTCACTTTCTCTCTCACTTTCTCTGGCTCTCTCCCAATTTCCCTGTGCCACCTTCTTCTTCCTCCTCTCTCTCTCCTTACTCCTCCTTCCTGACACTTCTCCTCATCTCTCCAGCCTCAATCACAATGCCTCTTCTAGAGTTATCAGCTGTATCCTCCAACCTAAAAATGGTTTTCTCAAGTAAACACTTCATTAATGTAATTACTTTAAAGTAGGAAGTCTTCTAAGGTCAACGCAGCATGTTCTGAACAATAAATCCCCTGCCCCAGTCAGAAAAAAACTGATCTCTCAGCAGCTGTCTTCAGATTGGCACCTTGTCTTACCCTCTCCCAAACCCCAACCTTCCACTGACACAGTAGAAGTTGACAGAAGTGTATTCTGTACTCTCAAAGGTCCATCGAGGTCAACTTCCTTCTTTCCCCCTCCCTCTTTCCTTCCTTCCTTCCTCCCCTCCCCTCTCTTCCCTTCTTGTTCCCTCCCCTCCGCTCCCCCTCCTCTCTCCTCTATCCTCACCTCCTCTCCCCTCCCATCCCCTTCCTTCCTTCCTTCCTTTCTTCTTTTCTTCCTTTTTTACAGGATTTTGCTTGCCTGCCCGCCTGCCTTCCTTCCTTCCTTCCTCCCTCCCTCCCTCTCTCCTTCCCTCTTTTCTTCTTTTTTTTTTTTTTTACAGGATTTTGCTCTGTTGCCCAGGCTGGAGTGCAACAATGTGATCATGGCTCACTGGAGGCTGGAACTTCTGGGCTCAAGTGATCCTCCTGTCTGAGCCTCCTGAGTAGCTAAGACTGCAGGTACACACCACCATGCCCAGCTAATATCTATGGTTTTTTTTTTTTTTTTTTTTTTTTTTTTTTTTTTTTTTTTGAGACACAGTCTCACTCTGTTGCCCAGGCTGGAGTGCAGTGGCATGATCTCGGCTCACTGCAACCTCCACTTCCTGGGTTCCAGCAATTCTCTTGCCTCAGCCTCCTGAGTAACTGGGATTACAGGCACCTGCCACAATGCCTGGATAATTTTTGTATTTTTAGAAGAGATGGGTTTTCGCCATGTTGGCCAGGCTGGTCTCAAACTCCTGGCCTCAAGTGATTCACCCGCCTCACCCTCCCAAAGTGCTGAGATTATAGGTGTGAGCCACCGTGCCTGGCCTTGGCCAGTTAATTTTTAAAAATTTCTTTGTAGAGATAATGTCTTCCTCTGTTGCCCAGGCTAGTCTCAAACTCCTGGCCTCAGGTGCAGTCCTGCCTCAGTCTCCGAAAGCACTGAGATTATAGGAATGAGCCACTGTGCCTCGCCAGGCCAACATTTTAAATGTCTTTGGCTATCTAATAGAATAAAATAATCTCCAAGCCAAACCTTGGATATTTGGTCAAATATAATACAATATTTGGGGTGCTCTTATGTGTACAAGTTTTCTCCCAAGCAACAACACAAGACACACTGGACAAGTGTTTTTATTTTTATTTTCTTTTAGATATAGCATCTTGCTCTGTTACCCAGGCTGGAGTGCAGTGGTGCAATCATAGCTCACTGTAACCTCAAACTCCTAAGATCAAGTGACCTCCCAACTCAGCCTCCCAAAGCACTGGGATTACAGGCGTGCACCAGTGTGCCAGCCAGAGTCAGTGTTTATAGATTGATAAACAGAGGCCCTGTGAACAGAGTCCTGGGGTTACTCATACTCATCCTAGCCCTGCTTCCCAAGCACAGTAATCCCTCCTGCTCCTCTGGTTTTCTACCTGGCCCCATAGACCTCTTCTGACCTACTCCACCATTTCACCAAACTTCCCTAAAGCATCGTCCACCAGCATTAACCTCTAAGGAATGTGGAATTCTTGGCTCAGGCATTCCATCATCTTCAAATCAGTTCCGTGCCCTGAGGCACGTGTGTGTAGATTTGCTTTTTTCTCAGTAATTAATCAGTAAGAAACAAGACAATCAGTTATTTAAGGAGCTTTGCTCTTTCCACTACTTGCTTCGCTTTCTGCAAGATGCTACAGAAGGCATTAGACAAACGTCATCAAGGGGTTTTTGGTGATACAGCAGCAAAACTCTGATTCATAACTCCCTTTCTCTCATTTGATTTTCTTCTTTTCTCCTGGCATTCTCCAGCATGACATCTCTGAAAACGACTATGGTCAATATTTTGGGTAACTGGGAAAACAGCTTATCAAAACCAACGTATTCTAAGGTGTCTTTCTCAACACTGCCTCCTAGTAATGTTAAAATAATATTCACTTATTGATGTGAATATTAACACTTATGTGTGTCAGGCAGTGTAGGCACTATCCATGCATGATCTCATCTTCAGCTTGCAAGTAAACCTATGGAGGGTTGTGTTTCCTCCAGGTTACAGATGAGGGAAGTCTGCACACTAGGCACTGAACTAGCATTCTGCCAGGTGTCTCTGGAGCCCGCAGCCTTAACTGTTATGCTACTGCCAGCTCCAGAGCCTCTAGTTTATTTCCCTCTCTCCCAGTCTGTGTGGCTCTGAAGATGAAGTAAAGGCTGATGACTCTGGACTGTCCTCTGAAAAATCCTGCTCCCTCCTTTCCTAATTCCTCACACTTATGGCCTGCTTGGGGGATGCTTCCCACAGCACGTTTATGATTCTGGTTTGTGTGCATGACTCTCTGCCTGATATTTTTATTTCCCTCCAACAGTGGAAGGACTGCTGGGAATAATCTGATACACATGAAGAGAAAACGAGGAGTTACTAATAAGATTAAATTAAACTTAAGCACATTTTAAACAGCGTGTAAAACACAGGACTAAGCACTGTTTGAGATGAGCAGACACAAGGCACGACCTCATGGAATTTACAATCTGCTGGGGAGAGGAAATGAGGGATAAGACTACACACAAATATACAGGAGTTTATGCCAAATATGGCAAGTTCCATGAGAAAGGAAGAAATGAAGCACTGTAGGGCTGGAAGGCAGGAGTCCTCCCGTTTCCCTGGGGACCCAGGTTTAAGAGAAACTGTGGAGACTGAGACTGGAGAATGGGAAGTTTTACTCAAGGCTCAGTCACTGATGCACTGACAAGGCCTCGAGGTTCACCCTCCCCAGGACAAGTTACATAATTTACAGGGCTCAGTTCAAAAATTAAAGGCAGGGCCCTTTGTTCAAAAATGAAGAATTTCAAGATGGTGACGGCAGAGCATGTAATCAAGTGTGGGGCCTGCCTCAGCACAGGCTGCATCCCCACAGGGCTGGCCCTGCTCAAACGAACCTCCCTGGGCCTCTGGTTCCTTAGGGCTCACCTTTGGGAAGTAGGGAGCAAGTATGTCCCTCACCACCCTGTAGCCAGCACCTAGTTCAGGGCCAGATGAATCCATGAATGACTGGAGATAGGATGAACTAACACGATTACACCTGATGATTTCTTGGGTTGCTTTCAGTGTTAAGACATTGAAAGACTGGCCAGGCGCAGTGGTTCACGCCTGTAATCCCAGCACTTGGGGAGGCTGAGGTGGGCAGATTGCTTGAGTTTAGGAGTTCGAGACCAGCCTGGCAAAATGGTGAAACTCTGTCTCTACCCAAAATACAAAAAATTAGCTGGCCACAGTGGCCTGTGCCTGTAGTCCCAGCTACTTGGGAGGGTGAGGCAGGAGGATCCCTTGAGCTCAGAAGTTCAAGGCTGCAGTGAGCCGAGATTGCACCATTGCATTCCAGCCTGGGTGACAGGAGTGAGTGAAACCCTGTCTCAAAAACAGAAACAAAAACAGAAACACAATCCGTCAAAAGACAGTGACTTTGAACATTTCTTGGAGGAAACACCTGAGATGAGTCCTGAAGGACAGTAGGATTTTTCTTTTTTTCTTTTTTTTTTTGAGATGGAGTCTTGCTCTGTCGCCAGGCTGGAGTGCAGTGGTGTGCTCTCGGCTCACTGCAACCTCCACCTCCTGGGTTCAAGCGATTGTCCTGCCTCAGCCTCCTGAGTAGCTGGGATTACAGGCGTGTGCCACCACGCCCAGCTAATTTTTTGTATTTTCAGTAGAGACAGGGTTTCACCATGTTGGCCAGGCTGGTCTCAAACTCTTGACCTTGTGATCCACCTGCCTTGGCCTCTCAAAGTGCTGGGATTACTGCGTGAGTCACCAGTAGGATTTTTCTTTCTGTTTTCTCCACTTTCCTTCTCTCTTGACTTTCCACTATTTTTCCATTTCTTTCATAAATCCTAATGGCAATGTTATGCCTTACAGTGAGACAAGCAACAGTGACACAGACTGGAAATAGCAGAGAGGTTCAATATTTGAGGGATGACTTGAAGCCTTAGATGGTATAGTTGATTCCTTGAGATGGTATAGTTGAAATCTTCATTGATAGAGTCTGGTCTTTCATCTTAAAATTATTTTGTTTTATTTTCTTTTTTTTGTTGTTGTTGTTTTATTTTCATTAGACAAGTTGGTAGATGTTTGTGAAGAAAAAAATCAGAAAACTATAGATGAGCAAAAATAATTACTTGCAGTCCCATAAGAATAGTTCTAATGGGATTGCAGTATAAAACTAGTTTTCAATCTATTTTTCCATTCAATAATCTGAGCATCTTTTTTTTTTTTTTTTTTGAGATGGAGTCTCGTTCTGTTGCCCAGGCTGGAGTGCAGTGGCACAGTCTTGGCTCACTGCAACCTCTGCCTCCCAGGCTCAAGCAATCCTCCTGCCTCAGCCTCCCAAGAAGCTAGGACCACAGGTGCATGCCTCCATGCCCAGCTAACTTTGGATTTTTTAGTAGAGATGGGGTTTCACCATGTTTCCCAGGCTGGTCTCGAACTCCTGAGCTCAGGCGATCCGCCCCTGCCCACCTTGGCCTCCCAGAGTGTTGGGATTACAGGCATGAGCCACCACACCCAGCCTATTAGGAGCATCTTTATGTGTCAATAAACCTCTTCATTTTTTGTAGCTATTAATATATGATCTTCTGTCATATGGTTGTACTATCATTAACCAATGCACTCAAATTGGATATTTGGATTGCTTTGAATTTTTTTTTTTTTTTTTTTTTGGCTATTCTAAAATGGTGTTGCCCTGAATTTGCTGGGTAAGTAACCAGTCTCTCTACCCTTTGTTTTCCACCTCTGTGGATAACCTCAGGATAACAATACTATTCCCACCTGGGGTTGTGTGGTGGATGTGAGTTAATGCATATGAAGCTCTTAGCACAAGTACAGTACAGTGCATAGCAGCCTAGATGTGCTTAATAAGTATTAGCTGTTTTATTACTTTATAGCCCAGAGAGAGCTGTCTTTACTCAGATTGTGGAGTAAATAGGAGAGCCTGGGAAGTGTTCTTTGAAAAGCTGCAGGATAAGGTGCAGGTAGGGGAAGGTGTGGGCTGGGGACTCCCTAGGTTGAGTAGTTCCCCAGTGTTTTCTCATTTGTACAGTAAGCTTCCAGATGGCTAGGAGTCTTCTTCTTCTTCTTTTTTAATACACAGCAGAGGACACCAGGTGGTCACCAAAGACAAAGGGTCACCGTTCCCTGACATCTAAGAATCTTTGCTGATGAACTTCTGATCAGTCTGTGCAGTCATCAAGGCCAGTCTTTACCCCAGCACCCACAGCCTGTTCACTGGGAACGTGTTCTGGCTGAATATTCTTGCAAGGGCAGTTGACAAAAATCAGTTGTGCTCAGCCCAAGGGGCGACTGTCTTATCTTCAGGGATGTGGGAAGCTGGGCATGGAGGGAGCGAGTTCCACACCAGTACTTGCTGGCTCTGCGACCTTGGGCCAGCAGTTTCCCCACTCTGATCCCTGTCTCTGTAACTCTGAGGGGGACTAGAGGAGGTTAGGAGAATAGTATAGCACAGTGGTTAGCTCTGAACACCATCTAACACAGTGCCTTCCCTCCACTTGCAATGACCCTGTTGCATTGTATGCACTCTACTTTTCACATTGCAGAGGATCTTATTTATTTACTTGTTTGTCTCCACTAAAATGGAAACTTCCTGAGGGAAAGGGCCTTGCCTGTCTTGTTCTCTGCAGTTAACACCGGGGTCCAGCAATGCCACAGAGCCTCTAAATATATGTGTGTTGCATGAGTGAAATCTCAGAGCCTGGGTTCAAATCCTGGTTGCACCACTTGCTGTGTGACCTCGGATAAGTCACTTAAACTACACCTCAGTTTTCCCGCATAAAAATAGTAATTATTTTCAGTTTTCTCACTAGAAAAATATGGATTAGTAATCGTTCCTCTCTTATCAGGCTAAGAAAATCAAATGAGGAAATATCCAGCAAGCATTAAGCACACTGGTTGGTACAGAGCACACGAATGATAACAGCAAAAGTTTATGTAGCACGACGGCCAGCAGGCACTGATCTAAATGCATCACCTATGTTAACTATGTTAATCTTCACTAGATTTTACGAAATCGGTACTATTATGCCATTTTACAGATGGGTAAACTGAGGCCCAGGGGTTAAATAATTTATCAGTTATTTCACGTCTAAGGTTCCTTCCAAGCTCCCCGTGGGCGACCCTTCTGAAGAACCAGAAGGCACGCCAGGCCAGCGTCCGGCCCGGCCAGGACGGAAAGGGTCAGTTGGCCCGCGCGCCGGTTACCGGCGGAGGCCGGCGGGCTCACAATGCCAGGAGCCAGGAGCCAGACGCTTCCCCGCCTCCCATCTGCGCACACGCCCCTTCCTGTCACTGCCGGGCCTGGCCCCGCCCCTTGGCTCCGCCCGCTGGCCAGGCGCTGCCAGAGTGGACGGTTCCAGAGGCATGCTAATGAGGGGGCGGGCACCGCAGCCCATTGGTTGTCCGCGGAGTGTCGGTGAAGTCAGCGCTGAGTCCCAGAAAAACAGAGCGGGGCCAGCTGCAGCGTGTAGTGCGAGTGGGGCGGACGCGCGCAGCCCGCCTGCCCGGCGACCAGCAAGGTAAGCCCGCGCCCGCCCGCCCGGCCGCGCTCGCCCGCTCGGCAGCGGC
>NW_016811667.1:531312-580149 GCF_001698545.2 Rhinopithecus bieti
GGCGCCGGGGTGTGCGCGGCCCGGCCCCGCGGGCGGCGCCTTTGTTCAGCCCTCGGAGGAAGCGCATTTAAAGGGCCAGCTGTTGGAGGGACTTGGGGACCCCTCCCCAGAGCATCCCCTATGGGCACGGGGAAAGCGGTGGTCCCCCGCGGTCGAACCGTCCATCCTGCCTGCTCGGCGGATCCCTAGTCTTTCAAGGGAAGTTCCCCAGGGTGCGGAGGATCTGGGGGCTTCCAGGGTTGGGGTTTTTATAAATTTCCTTTTTTGGTGGGTGGGGGGTAGTGCGATCGTGGCCTCTGCTAGGAGAGAATGTCCGCCCGTCTCAGGGTGGCTGCAATATGGGTGGGTGGAGGAGACATCAAAGCCCGGATGGGTTTGTGCTGTAAAGTGAAACTACCGAGGAGGGGCACCTCTGCAGCAGCCAGAGGAAGGCGGAGGGAGCGAGCGGCAGGATGGAGGCATCTCAGGTGTGTTCATTCATCAGCATCCCCTGGAGAGGGCGGCGGGAGGGGCGCAAGGACGACGCGGCTGGCCGGACCCGCCTGAATGAACCGGGAAGAGTATGCGCCGGGGACACCGCGCCTGCCCGTGCCGCCCGTGCCCCTTTTTCTCCCCGAGTGGCTGACAGCATCTTGCTAGGCAGCTCATCACCGACATGGACAGCAAGCAACTCCCTTCTCCGAATTCCCCGGGCATCCCCTGCTCCCACCTCGCTGCTTTCCGACGTGGCTTCCTTGATACGTGGTAGCGCCATTCAAGATAGAGGGGGAAAGAGGCTTGAAGTCATTATGTTTCCTTCATGGGGGAATGTGTTGTAGAATTCTGCATCCCCATACATCCGCTGTCGTAAGATGGCTTTGAAATTCACCAGTGCCTGCTTTCTCCAGGCAGACAAGAATTTATTACGCTATTACATTGCTACATAAAAGCAGAAGGGATCCCACTGAGCGTGGCTCGTTTTATCCAGTCCTCGGGTTTTCCCAGCATGTTCTGGGCGAGGCGTTGGATTTTTGTTTTAAACACTGAGCGTTGGGATGCCCCTGTTGTCACAGGGCCGACCTGCTGAAATTGCTGGAATTGGTTTCACCGTCAATAGGAGGGAGGTTCATCTAGAGACATCATGGAACCTATCTGGCATGTCAGGCCTCTGACTCCATCTCTCCCCTCAACCCCCCGCCCCCGCCCAGCCCCCCGCGCCCTTTTCCTCTCTTAAGTGGAGGCGGGGATGTCTTCACTCTCCTTGTGTTTTGAGCTCCTCTGCTTAGATTCAATTCTATGTTCTTGGTTGGAAAGGTATCTTGGTGGTGATGGAAGAGAGGAGGGTTGGATTAAAAGTGGGGTGGGCAGCAGAGGGGTCAGCAGCATCAGTGACAGAAAGCAGATGATGGACATATCTACAGCCTTCAGACACCAATGAGGTAGATGGCTGTCTACAGAGTGAGGGGCGTGTGTTTGGGCTGTGAGGGGGAGGGGTGGAGGAGAAGGATGCCTCCAGCAGTTTTCTGCCCCGCCCTCTGGATGCTGCCTTAAATAGCCCCTTGCCAACCAAGCTCTGATGTCTCCCTCTTGGCCTGAGGGGAAAGAAGGGAAGGGTTAGTCTGTTGGCACCTTTGCCCTAGGCACTGTTGGAGCAGATGGTTAGGAAACGGTTAGTTCTCCAGGGGTTGCAGAGAGCACAATTCTCAGCTGGAGGGCCCTGAGACCACTCCTCTAGTGACTTCCCTGCAGGGAATTAGCAACTGAAATGAAGTGCTGTCTACCCTCTGGAGTAAAGAGTTGGGAGGGTATTGTCATCTTGTGGACTATACCCACCTTGGTGGCCCTTTCCTTCTCCTGCCTGCTTTCATTTGTTGTAGTTGGAGAGTTTCTGTAAACTTTTCAGAAGACATTGGGCATATTGGGGAGTGGGTAGGAGTTATGGGAAAGGATGAGCAAATTCTTCTTCCTGGTAGAACAAAGCACTGCTCAGCTATTCCCCTCTTTCCCCTTCTCTAAAATAGAGTTCAAAACAGATAGCAGAGTCCAGGGCTTTCTTTGCAAAGAATGAAAGGGCAGGGCCAGGAAAGAAAGTTTTTATTGTTCAGCATTGATAATCATCGGGTCATCCAAACTTATCTCCTGACCCCTCCCTGGATGTGGAGATAGATTTGCTGTAGAGGGCACTCTATGGTCATTTAGGATTTGACCTCTCTCTAGGAGAAAGGCATGGATGGTCTCAAAAAGCTTTGGTGGAGGAGCTCTGGACCAGAGGCAGGACAGCTGGCTTTGGTCCTGGCCACCAGTCTTTGGGGTTTGGGCTTCTGCTCTCTGGGCCTATGTCCTTGCTGATGAAGTGGAGGATGGTAGGGCAGAGGGTCTTCCAGGGTTCCTGACAACTCTGCTGTTCTTAGAGTCACAGTTTGTGACGGCATTTTCAGGTTCTTTCCTGTTTGCTAAACTGATAATAAATTCAAAGTATTAGGCCGGGCGCGGTGGCTCAAGCCTGTAATCCCAGCACTTTGGGAGGCCGAGACGGATGGATCACAAGGTCAGGAGATCGAGACCATCCTGGTTAACACGGTGAAACCCCGGCTCTACTTAAAAAAATACAAAAAACTAGCCGGGCGAGGTGGCGGGTGCCTGTAGTCCCAGCTACTCAGGAGGCTGAGACAGGAGAATGGCGTAAACCCGGGAGGCGGAGCTTGCAGTGAGCTGAAATCCGGCCACTGCACTCCAGCCTGGGCGACAGAGCGAGACTCCGTCTCAAAAAAAAATAAAAATAAATAAATAAATAAATTCAAAGTATTGCACAATGGCATGAAAGAAGCATTCTAGGACGCAGGTTTCTGTTGGATTCACATCTGCCTTTTTCTTGATTACTGTGATTGGTGAGGTTTTACTGTAAGTACATAAATAATTCAGAGCTAGAATGGCCCGGAGTGAGAGGCACAGAGAGAGACCCCAGAGTGAGTGGTTGTCTGTGGGAGATGAGGGTGGGATGGTAGATTGCTGAGGAAAAGGAGTTTTTGTAATTTGTTCTCTTTCCCTGTGGATGTTTAACTTGCTGGTTTATTTATGGTTCTACAGGTGAACGTTTACCTATCTAGAAGATGAGAGTTATAAAAGACCTCTGTGATTGCAATGTTCCGCCCCCTCCCCTGCCAAACTGAGGAATTTGAGGGGTTGGGAGGTTTGGCCATTTTTCCAAGGTGGCACAGCTAGCAAGACGTGGAGTTGGGGTGGGAACTCAGGTGGAGAGATTGTAGATCTTGTTTCCACATGTATCTGGGGTTTTTTTGTTTTGTTTTGTTGTTTGTTTTTGTGTTTTGGTGGTGGTGGTTGTTTTGAGACTGGGTCTCATCTGTCACCCAGGCTGGAGCGCAGTGGCACAGTCACAGCTCACTGCAGCCTCGACCTCCTGGGCCCAGGCAGTCCTCCTACCTCAGCCTCCGGGGAACTGGGACCACAGGCACACACTACCACACCCAGCTAATTTTTGTGCTTTTTGTAGAGACAGGGTTTTGCTG
Source organism: Rhinopithecus bieti (assembly GCF_001698545.2). Taxonomy (NCBI): domain Eukaryota; kingdom Metazoa; phylum Chordata; class Mammalia; order Primates; family Cercopithecidae; genus Rhinopithecus; species Rhinopithecus bieti. The sequence continues at coordinate 534,819 of NW_016811667.1, forward strand.
TGTTGCCCAGGCTGGTCTCAAACTCCTGGACTCAAGCTATCCGCCTGCATCAGCCTTCCAGCATGCTGGGGTTATAGGCTTGGGCCACTGTGCCCGCCTATATGTATCTGTTAAGCCCCCTCTTCCTCTGAGAGAAAGGATCCTAAGATGGAATAGGAAAACATGAGGAGGAAATAGGAGCACAAGAAGAGAGAGACTGGAGAAACAGACAAGAGAAAGTAGGAGGCTGGGGACAGGTTATGTGAGGAAGGAAAAAACACAGAAACCAAGCTTGGAGGAGAAAAGGATGGAGCTTGAAAGGGGGAGGCTCTGTTGTCTCTGAAACAGCTGAGCTCTTCTGCAGCCCTTGGGCTGAAGTGAGGAGAGGTTTGGAAGACTAGAATGGGGGTTGGGGGAGTGGACTGAGAGTTCAGCCTCAACCTGAGACTCACTTGGAATCTCCTTGGGATTGCTGCTGTTCACCCTCAGATTGCAGAGTGGCATGGAGGCTGCTCAGTTTCAGGGCCAACTGAGGCCTTTAGATCCATGGGAGCATGCAGAACGTGGACATGTGGAAAGTCAGGGGTGTAGGTGGTGATGCTGGCTGATGCTGAGGTGGGACTCAGTTCTGCTGAAGTCCCGGTTTTTTTGTAAATGCAAAACACAAAACACTTTTCCATGGATTTCTTTTCCGTGCAAGCGGCATTTTCTCCTTGGATTTTCATCGGTGCTTTGAACGTTTTATGAGATACTGTTTCACATACTCCCTTTTCAGAGGAGATACTTGGAGATGAATGATCTACTGAATTATGGCTCATTTGGGGGAGCTTCTGGCTTGTGACCTAAGCTAAGCCTCAGAATTTTCAATGAGCAATTAAAGAGCTGTGAACAGTGGTTGACCAGAGCATTAACCATTTGAAGGCAAGGATAAAGGGTGATAGTAGTTCAAGGTCTGGAGCTATAGCCAACAGCTGGCCATGAACAACGTAATTGACTTTGGCTAACTCTTCAAGCCCTGGGAAGTATCTCTGTGGGTCCTTTGGTGGCTCTCCATTTTTGTGTGTGGTTAGGCACGTGGGCCCGTCCTTGAATCTTGCTGTCCCCCATTCTTCTTTTCCTACGTCTCCCTCCTCTATCCATTTCTTTTTCTTACCTCTTTCTCCTTGCCCTCCTCCCTCATTCTTTCCTTATTGTCAGCAATATATCTTTGTAGTTTCTTTTAATCTATTGCCATTAAAATTTAATGTTCTCTGTTCTTCATTTCAAATCAGTTGAGGGCCAGGCATGGTGGCTCACACCTGTAATCTCAGCACTTTGGGAGGCCGAAGCGGGTGGATCACCTGATGCCAGGAGTTCGAGACCAGCCTGGTCAACATGGTGAAACCCCATCTCTACTAAAATACAAAATTAGCTGGGCGTGGTGGTGGGTGCCTGTAATCCCAAGTACTCAGGAGGCTGAGGCAGAGAGAATTGCTTGAGCCCGGGAGGTGGAGGTTGCAGTGAGCCGAGATTGCAGAGTGAGACTCCATCCAAATAAATAAATAAATAAATACATACATACATACATACATACATAAAATCAATTGAGTTCTGTCTTTTTTGAATGTGTATGTGTTTTACACACAAAACAAAAAAGAGGCAAATGAACCAAATCCAACTAAATTGCTTTTATTTCTGTGTGGCCTTCCATTGATTTATCCCCTACTTCTTCTGTGGTCAGCAGTGGCTTTTTATAGAAAAAAAAGTTCCCAGGTCTCTGTCATGCGGTTATTGTTTTTACAACAATGGAAAAAAGTTTCCACCCTTGTATTGTGGACCACAAGGGACACCCTCTCTCAAGGGATGTACCCTGTTTCTAGGCTTCCTTCCATGGAAAAAGTGTCTTTAATGCATTCTGTAACAGAGGCCTGTACTATAAGGGCTAGGGCTGCTGATGGCAGAGGTGGGGCTCTTCTCAGTGACTGCTGTACTGCTTAGAATAGGGGCTGGCAGGCTATGGCCTAGAGAGCACATCCAGGAAGAATTAGTATCATTGTTTTCTCTGTTTCCTCAGGCTGAGCTAACCTAACTGGCTGTAGCAGGACCCAGACCCTTTTGGAAAATAATGAGATGCTTGTTAACTTTCTGATTAGTGTTGAGTGGGACCCAAGGTATGTCTTCTGCCCACCTTGGGAGGGTGGGCACCCATCAGCAGTTGCTGGTGTAAAGTCCCCAGATGCTTTGATGGATGGATGCTGTACCGCTTTATGCTTTTCTTCTGACTCTCATTAGTTACAGAGAGGATTGACTGTTGATGCTCAGTGGTCAGCAAGTACTTTAGAATCTAAAGTGGGCCCCGCAAACAAGAAGTCACCTTGAAGTCTTCAGTTTTGTATTAAAAAATCACATGAGTTTTGTATTCTCTGTAATATATCTGTGCTGGTTTTAGTATAAAAGTATTTAAGTTGCTTTACTGTTGAATACAATTGACATTCTAGAAAATGTGTTTATCGTGGGCCTTCATTTGTCCCAGCCCGCCCTAAATATGCGTATCAGTCCCATACCCCAGCTGAAGAAGCCAGGGATACGGTAGGCATCAAACCTGCTGGTGCTGAGCCTCCATGCTTTCCTGCCTGCTCTGCCAAACCACCAGATGCCCGGTCATTCCCTACTACACGTCCCCAAAGGCCAGGCCCCCCTGCACCTCCCACCAGGACTGGTTCCCTCACCAGAAGGCTTTTTTCTGCGTTTCCTGGCTGATGCTTTCTTCCCTCAGACTTCCCTCACATCTTAAAGAGATGCCTTTCAGCTGGGCGTGGTAGCTCATGCCTGTAATCCCAGCACTTAGGGAGGCCGAGGCAGGTGGATCACCTGAGGTCAGGAGTTCACAACCAGCCTGGCCAACATGGTGAAACCCCATCTCTACTAAAAATACAAAAAAGTAGCTGGGCGTGGTGGCGCACACCTGTAGTCCCAGCTACTCAGGAGGCTGAGGCAGGAGAATTGCTTGAACCCAGAAGGTGGAGGTTGCAGTGAGCTGAGATCACGCCATTGCACTCCAACCTAGGTAACAAGAGTGAAATTCCATCTCAAAAAAAAAGAGATGCCTTTCTTCTTGTGTTCAGCTTTCTACTTCTGTTGTTATTGCTAGTTCTCTTGTCTATTTCCTCCCCCATATTGTGAGTTCTAGGAATAGAGTGAGTCTGTGTTTCTTCTCTTTTTAAATTTTAATTTGTATAAAAATTTCGCATATATATGTGTGTGTGTGTGTACACAGAGAGTTTCTTTTTTGTTTGTTTTGAGACGGAATCTCCCCCTGTCACTAAGGCTGGAGTGCAGTGGCGCGATCTCAGCTCACTGCAACCTCCGCCTCCTGGGTTCAAGCGATTCTCCTGCCTCAGCCTCCCGAGTGTCTGGGACTACAGGAGAGCACCACCACCCCCGGCTAATTTTTTTATTGTTAGTAGAGACAGGGTTTCACAATGTTGGGCAGGCTGGTCTCGAACTCCTGACCTCAAGTGATCTGCCTATCTCGGCCTCCCAAAGTGCTGGGATTACAGGCATGAGCCATCATGCACCCCTGCCCCACACAGAGTTTCGAAAGTCAAATAGGCTGGGTGTGGTGGCTTACGCCTGTAATCCATTGGGAGGCTCAGGTGGGCAGATCACCTGAGGTCAGGAGTTTGAGACCAGCCTGGCCAACATGGCAGAACCCCGTATCTACTAAAAAAACACAAAAATTAGCCAGGCATGGTGGCGGGCGCCGGTAATCCCAGCTACTCTGGAGGCTGAGGCAGGAGAATCGCTTGAACCAGGGAGGTGGAAGTTCAAGGGAGTGCAGTGAGGGAACCAGGGAGTGCAGTGAGCCGAGATCGTGCCACTGCACTCCAGCCTGGGCAACAGAGCCATACTCCGTCTCAAAAAAAGAAAAAAAAAAAAAGTCAAATAATACTACTAGAAAAATATAAAGGCTGGCTGGGCGCAGTGGCTCATGCCTGTAATCCTAGCAGTTTGGGAGGCTGAGGCCATTGGATCACTTGAGGCCAGGAGTTCAAGATTTGCCTGGCCAACATAGTAAAACCTCATCTCTACACAAAATACAAAGAATTAGCCAGGCATGGTGGTTAGGATGTAGACATCTTTGAGGGGCTACTGTTACTCTGTTTCCAACAGTTACTTCTAATGCACTGAGCTGTTTCTCCTGATATTACTGTCATATTTATTGTTACCTGTGTACAATGCTGTTTTCTGATTGTTCATTTTAGATGTTATTTTGTTTTCCTTATTTTGTTTTGTAGAGACAGGGTCTTGCTATGTTGAGACTTTGCTTGAGGCCAGGGTGGACTTTAACTCCTGGCCTCAAGAACTCCTACCTCGGCCTCCTAAAGTTCTGGGATTACAGGTGTGAGCCTAGAGGTTACTTTTAGATGTTTTGTCTTGATGTCTTACTATGGATTGGAGCCTCTCCTCTGCTCCCCAATACTTCCCTTTCTTCCTATTCTTTCATTATAGATAAATCACAATTTTTGATTACATTGATATTTGGTGCTGACATTATTTTGGCTGTGTAGTGTTCATGACAGAGCCATATAGTATACTATAACATTTTCTTTCTTGTACATTTTTTGAGTTAATAATTATCTTACATTTTCTATTTACTTAGTTTCTATGTACTTGTTGCTAATTTGCAAAGTATCTGACAGCATCTTAAAACATTTGTTTTATAACATGTGTTCCTGTTTATTTATTTATTGAGATGGGGCCTTGCTCTGTCCCCCAGGCTAGAGTGCAGTGGTGCGATTGTAGCTCACTGCAGCCTTGACCTCCTGGGATCAAGTGATCCTCCTGGCTCAGCCTCCTGAATAGTTAGGACTACAGGCACCACTATGTCCAGCTAATTTTTAAAGTTTTTTTGGTAGAAATGGAGTTTCACTAGATTGTCCAGGCTGGTCTCTAACTCCTGCCCTCAAAAAATCCTCCCTCCTCAACTTCTCAAAGTGCTAGGATTACAGGCATGAGCCACTGTGCCTGGGCTTGTTCCTTTTTATTTTATTACTGTTTTTTTTTTTTTTTTTTTTACACCCTTTTGGAGACTTCCCTCCTATGGGTCTCCATTCTCTCTCCTTTGTTCTTGCCCGTTGACCTCTAGGCCTGTGGCATGACTCATCCTGGGAATTTCCTCACTTTATCCTGGGTGGGATTCTGTTTCCTCTGTTGATTTATTCCTCCACAAGTTTCTGAGAGAGGGTCTGTGGAAGCTGATCATTTTAAGCTTGCAGGTCTGAAAATGTTCGTATTCTACATTCATATTTGATTGGTGATTTGATTCATCTAGAATTTGAAGTTGAAAGCCATTTCCCTTAGAATTTTGAAGCCATCATTCCACTGTCATCTAGGTTCCAATATTGCTATCAAAATTTGGATACCATTCTAATTCTTGATCATTTATGGGTAACCTGCTTTTTCACTGAAAGTTTTTAGGATCTTCTTTCTTTTCCTGTATTTGAAATTTCCTTGCTTTAAAATGATTGGCCTGGGTCTTTGCTGTGTGCCTTTTTTTTTTTTTTTTTTTTTGAGATGGAGTCTCACTCTGTTGGCCAGGCTGGAGTGCAGTGGTGCAGTCTCGGCTCACTGCAGCCTCCGCTTACCAGGTTCAAGCAATTCTTGTGCCTTAGCCTCTCAAGTATCTGGGATTACAGGCGCGTGCCACCACGCCCGGCTAATTTTCGCATTGTTAGTAGAGACAGGGGTTTCACCACATTGGCCAGGCTGGTCTTGAACTCCAGACATCAGGTGATCCGCTGCGGCCTCCCAAAGTGCTGCGATTACAGGTGTGAGCCATTGCATCTGGCCAGTGTGTGCCTTTTTGATCTGAAGATTGACGTCTTTCAGTTGGGGAAATTTTCTTAAATAGATATCTTTTAATAATTTCATTTTCTCCATTTTCTGTGTTTTGTCTTTGGAATGCCTATTAGTTGAATGTTGGACTTCCTGTATCAAGTTTATAATTTTAAAATGTTTTATTTCCTTTTTTCATTTTATTATATTTTTGTCTTACTTTCAGAGAGCTATCTTCAGCTTTATCTTCAACCCTTTTCCATTTTAAACTTCATGCTTTCATGTGTTTATATGAAACATATTTGCATGTTTTACTTTCTAAGAGCTCCCTAGTTCTCTGAGCGCTTGCTTTTCTTTTTTAGATGACATTCTATTCTTGTTTCATGGGTGCAGTAAATTCCTTTATATTAGCTTTTTTTTTTTAATTTTTTTAATTTTTTATGGTTTTATGCTGTTCCCTGCTGTCCCTTGGAAGATGTTGTTTCCTCCAAGTCCCTTTTTCCGCTTGTTTTGGTTACTGCGTCTTCCATTGCAGCTGTCCTTCCATGCATGCTGATCCTTGATTGTCTATGTATATTTTAAGAAGGGACACCGAAATGCTGATTGGGCATCAGTGCCACAAGGAAGGGACTTGCTAACTTCATTGTAGAGTGATCCAGCAGAGAGCCCCCTTTTTCTCTACTGGAGCAACCTAGATATCAGCGCCGGTAGATCTTTTCTCTGGGGCTTTCCTGGATGGGGCTTTCTTGGAGAGGATTTTACCTGGATGTGGGGTAGGGTGGGGTGGGGTGAGTAACAGCCTGGCCTTCTTGCATTCTGGGAGCCTCCATGGGGAAAGGGGCTAGGTATTACTCTGTTTGATATGCAGACTTTCACTCAATCCCTGGGTCTTTTGAAAGTTGCCCCACCCACCATCCCTCCCTTCCATCTCTCTGCCTCCCTCAGCTGTGTCCCTCCCTCTGCTGTGTCTCTGGTGTAAGTTACCTGATCAGTGGATCTCCACCTTCTGCTGGCTGAGGCAGGGAAACCACCAGTCTGAGAAGATTGCACGAGGGACCCTGGGTCTGACTGCTCTTTGTACCAACTTGCAGGCAGGCAGGCACCCTTCTTTTTAGCCCCACCCTGTTTCCCTTTAGAGTCCTTGGTGCCTCCAGTTCCTGAATTTCTGTGCCATGAGTTGGGCACTTGTTTAGTGGCTCCTGCCCTGCTTGCACTTAACAGAGCAGACAACGCAGAAACCTAAATCAGCTACTGCATGGTGGTCAGCTCTCCACTGCTGTTGACATAGCTCATCTGCTGGGGTCTCTTTTTCATTAAGAAACGCATCCGTCTACTGTACTTTTAGTGGGAGTCCAGAAGAGAGCAGAGATAAACATGGGTGTTAAGCTCTCTGATTGGACCAAAAGTTTATTTCATTTCTTCATTCACACACTTAAATTTCTGCCTGATATAGGGTATATTCTCAAGAAATGTTTGTTAAATGATTGAGTGCCCATTCCTAAGATGATATGCGTACATTTAGTCATCAGATTTCAAGAGACCCAAACATAGAGTGTTACAAAAATAAATCCGTCGCTTATTCTGAGATAGACATAATAACAGGTAGCAGATCCTGCCTATTCTCCCCATGCAGTGGAGGATAAGACACATTGGGAGGGAGACAGTGTTACAGAGTGTTGCTGTCTTCAGCCCTGTCAGTAACTACCACAAGTCACTTTGAGAAGTCCCTTAACCTATCTGGGCCTTGGTTTTCCCAGCCTTACAATGAGATGTTGGTCAAGGTTTGATTCAATTCTGTGCATTGAGCACCTGCTGTGTGCAAGCCACGGTGATGGGATTCTCCACGTGTCTCTTCTAAGGCAGCCAGTGTGGTGTTTTGTGTGTGTGTTTGTTTTGGCATGGGCCACACTGAGCTGATTGTGTTTGGTTTCTATGTCTTTCTCCTGGCTTAGTTCAGTGCCTTGTACAGAGTAACTCCTCTGCACAGTTTGACTCTCCCTTTTTCTAAACCGAGGGCTCCTTGTGAGCACCACATCGCCATCCTCTGTATCTCCTGTGTCTACCACCGTGGTTGGTACATAGGGGGTATGTAGGAAATACTGGATTTTTTCACTGAGGAGTGGAAAAGAACTATGGGCCTGGAGAACAAGGCTAGCTTGTTGAGAGCCTAGCTGCACATTCCCTGGCCCACTTATGGAGATGGGGGACTCAAATGCATTGGTATTAAAATCAATGGAGACAGCAATTCTGGACCACAGCTCTGACACTAGAGGATTGTTTTTTCCCAAACAGATAGTAGTCGTATATTTGTTTCAAACAGCACAGTGGAGTGGAGAAAGACTGTTGTTACCAGTTAAGATCAGATTCATCTTAACCATGAAAATGAATTATGGATGTATCCCTGCATTAAGGTGTTTAAAAACATTTAAGTGTTTTTTCATAACTTCTTTTGATTTTCCCACACTTGTGAGTTTATGTGCCAAGACTAGTGACTAGAAATTTTAGGGAGATTGATTTAGTTCAGTGGAAGAAATTTTTTATTGTAAGAGCAACTCCCTACCGGACTGCATTAGGAAGCCCTGAATTCTGTGTCAAGCTGAGGCTAAATGTCCACTCGCCAGGGAACATGAAGAATTGATGCCTGTGTGGGAGATGAGGTACTATTAGAGCACCTGTAAAGTCCTTTGCTTTTGATTTGTTCATCAAATAGTTATTGAGCACCAGTTATAGACCAGCGTCCATGCTGGGCTCTGAGAATATAGCAGCGAACAAAGAGAAATGGCACCTACCCTCTTGGAATTTGTAGCCTAGAGCTGAGCTGTCCAGCATAGTAGCTGCTAGCCACATGTGGCTATTGAAATTAATTAGTTTGAAATACCATTAAAAATTCAGCGTCTCAGTCATGCTAGCCACATTTCGAATGCTCAGTAGGCACGTGTGGCTAGTGACTGCCCTATGGTCAGCATGGGCAGTTGTAGAGTGTTTCTATAATCTCAGGAGGCTCTCTTAGGCAGGCTGATCATAGAGCTAAGATTCTGTGTTTCCAGACCAGACATTTATGATTAGCATTTCATGGTGGAGGCAACTGAGGCACAGAAAAGCCATTTGTTTAAGGTTACGTGGCTAGATGGGACTGAGCTAGGAACAGGTCTCTTCTCTTTGAGTGCGGCTCTTCTCTCCCTGAGGTGAGGTAGGGCAACTGAGAGTAGTCTTTGCACTCAGGCTGCCTGGGTTCAAATCCTGGCTTTGCTACTTCCTAGATTTGGGCCTTAGGGTAAGTCACTGCCCTGTGCCTCAGTTGTGTCACCTGTGAGATGGAGGAAGTAATAGCAATAGCACCTGCCTCACAGGATTGCAGGGAGGATTAGATGATCCAGTCATTCCAGTCTTTAGAACTGTGGGCTGGGTGTGGTGGCTCACACCTGTAATCCCAGCACTTTGGAGGTCGAGGTGGGAGAATCACTTGAGCCAGGAGTTCGAGACCAGCCTGGGCAACATAGGGAGACCCCCATCTCTACAAAAACTTGAAAAATTAGCTGGGTGTGGTGGTGCAAGCCTGTAGTCCCAGCTACTTGGGAGGCTGAGGTGGGAGGATCTCTTGAGCCTGGGAGGTTGAGCCTGCAGTGAGCCACAATCACAGCACTATACCACTCCAGCCTGGGCAACAGAACAAGACTCCATCTCAACAAAAAAAAAAAAAAAAAAAAAAAAAAAGGAAAGGAAAGAACTATGCCTGATACATAAATAGTAATCACTCAGTGAATTCTGATTATTATTATTGAGACTGAGAAGGGGACAGAAGGTATAGGGAGAGCCAAGGAGGCATTTTCAAACAGCAGAGTGGAGGGGAGAAAGACTGTTGTCAGGAAGGGCTATGCTTGTAGAGCTGACTGACCACCTGGGGAGGGATATGTAATGGAATGTTTCTCAGCCGGGGGCTGCTTTAGTCATGCAAGCTGATGTGAAAATGCCAGTATGTCCACGAAGCCCTCTGAGTGTCACAACTGGTCACTGGTCCTTTGAATAAGGATCCTTTCAGTGTCTCCTTTCTCCTGGCTTGCCTGCACGTAGGCTGGTCCCCACAGCCCTTTCTCCTGTGCCCATACATTTTTTTCTCCCCTCACTACATCTCCATCATGGAATGGGTGGGACATTTACCATCACCTCTGTGGAGCAGAGGGCTGCATTGAAGGAATGCAGAAGACAGCAGGGACAGAAGCCCAGCTGGGCCCTGGTATTTTCTTGGAGGTTTCTATCTCTTGTTGGTGTCATTCCCTCTGTTGCTCAGTGTTTCACAGCATTCTAGGGGTGCCCCAATTTGCTGGATGAAGAGAAAGACAGCTCTGATGTTAGCGCCAGGGATGGGAGGGTGCCCCATTGGGTAGGTAAATCTCTGCTTATATGTGGAACTTTGGCTTAAGAAATACTTTATTTATTTATTTATTTATTTATTTATTTATTTATTTATTTATTTTGAGACAGCATTTTGCTCTTGTTGCCTACGCTGGAGTGCAATGGTGCGATCTCAGCTCACTGCAACCTCTGCCTCCCGCGTTCAACCTCAGCCTCCCGAGTAGCTGGGCTTACAGGTGCCCGCCACCGCACCCAGCTAATTTTTTGTATTTTTAGTAGAGGTGGGGTTTCACCACGTTGGTCACGCTGGTTTCGAACTCTTGACCTCAGGTGATGCACCCGCCTAGGCCTCCCAAAGTGCTGGGATGACAGGTGTGAACCACCGCGCCCAGCCAAGAAGTACTTTAACAGAGCAGTCTCATCAACACTGTAGACATAGGCCCCACCCTGCAGGAGTTTATTTCTTCATGAACACCCAGAGGGCAGGGCTCTCGTCTTCCCCAACAGACATCAACAGTGCATTTCAGGCAATGAAATAGGAATATTCTAGTATGATACAGTGTCTGTGGAGGTGCAGGTAGTGAGGGTGCTCTAGAGGTACATAATGGATGTGGCAGCTTGCTTCACCCAGGGGAGGCACACAGGGAAAGTACTGTAGGCCAGTGATGTATCTGAGGTCAGGTGTCTAGACCCTGGGCTGACCTGTGAGGAGACTGTTCCTAGCAAGCCTGATTCTCAGCATGACATAGAAATACAGGTTCTCCCTGATTACCAGTGATCAGGAGTACTGAGTGCTTGGCTGGGTGCAGTGGCTCACGCCTGTAATCCTAGCACTTTGGGAGGCTGAGATGAATGGATTGCGTGAGCTCTGGAGTTTGAGACCAGCCTGGGCAATATGGTGAAACTCTGTCTCTAATAAAATAAAAAAATTAGCCAGGTGTGGTGGCATATGCCTACATGTAGTCCCAACTATTCGGAAGGCTGAGGCATGAGAATTGCTTGGACCCAGGAGGCTGAGGCACAAGAATCACTTGAACCCAGGAGACAGATGTGGTGAGCAGAGATCGTGCCACTGCACTCTAGCCTGAGAGACAGAGCAAGACTCTGTCTCGGCCGGGCACGGTGGCTCAAGCCTGTAATCCCAGCACTTTGGGAGGCTGAGATGGGCGGATCACGAGGTCAGGAGATCGAGATCATCCTGGCTAACACAGTGAAACCCCGTCTCTACTAAAAAATACAAAAAACTAGCTGGGCGAGGTGGCGGGCGCCTGTAGTCCCAGCTACTCGGGAGGCTGAGGCAGGAGAATGGCGTAAACCCAGGAGGCGGAGCTTGCAGTGAGCTGAGATCCGGCCACTGCACTCCAGCCTGGGCGACAGAGCGAGACTCCGTCTCAAAAAAAAAAAAAAAAAAAAAAAAAAAGACTCTGTCTCAAAAACAAACAAACAAAAAAGAAGTATTGAGTGCTTGAGGCTTTACCTATGGTACAGTTTGGATGTGTGTCCCCACCCAAATCTCATATTGAAATGTAATTCCTAGTGTTGGAGGGGGGCCTGATGGGAGGGGATGGGATTGTAGGGACAGTTTCTCATGAGTGGTTTGGTATCATCCCTTTGGTACTGTCCTCACGATAATGAGTGGGTTCTTGTGAGACCTGGTCAATTAACAGTGCACAGCACCTCCCTCTTTGCTCTCTTGCTCCTGCCGTGGCCATGTGACATGCCTGCTCCATGCCTGCTCCATGCCTGCTCCTCCTTCACCTTCCGCCTTGATTGTCAGTTTCCTGAGGCCTCCCTAGAAGCCGAGCAGATGCCAGCATCATGCTTCCTGTACAGCCTGCAGAATCATGAACGAATTAAACCTCTCTGTTTATAAACTACCCAGTCTCAGGTATTTCTTTATAGCAATGCAAGAAAGGACTGATACAGCCTGTAACTGGCTTTGCCAGTTCATTCCTGTTTGGGCCTTGACCTTCCATCATCTTGGGTGGTGGTCTAGCTTATAACAGTTATGATAGGAGTGGGTGCTTCGTAGATCCTGGAATTGTCCTTCTGTTTACATGTCAGTGTGAAAGCTCATTACACATTGATGTAATGGCTCGTGCATTGATTATTAACATCAGCCTGTGGGCTGACCTCAGTTTCCTGGTATGGAAGACCACTAGGACATACCTTGTGAAATTCAGGTTCTCTTATTGCCGGGAGTCTGTGAAACCTGGTGGCTGAGCATACAAGCAGTATGTCTCACGTGTAAAAAGATAATTCATTTGCATATTGCTTTTCTCCACTTAGAATTTGTCTTTAGTTGGGGCAGATCCAGTGTTGGGTGACTGTTTCCTGTGAGCATAGAATTATGGCCAGGGGTTGTAACTGCTTTTAACAAACTGACAGGGAGGAAAATGGAACTATTTGCCTGGTACATTGATGTATGGGAGTCTTTCCAGTGCTGCTGTAAGATATACAATGCTGACTCTTCTGGGCTTGGGCCTTCTTTCTCTCCCTTTTTTTTTTCGAGATGGAGTTTCACTTTGCCACCTAGGCTGGAGTACAGTGGCATGATCTCGGCTCACTGTAGCCTCTGCCTCCTGGATTCAAGTGATTCTGCTGCCTCAGCCTCCTGAGTAGCTGGGACTACAGGCACCTGCCACCACTTGTGGCTAATTTTTTGTGTTTTTAATAGAGACGGGGTTTCATCATGTTGACCAGGCTGATCTTGAACTCCTGATCTCAGGTGATCTGCCCACCTCAGCCTTCCAAAGTGCTGGGATTATAGGCGTGAGCCACCACAGGGCCTTTCTTTGTAGACAGTGCACACAGGAGGCTGGTGATAGGAGACTGGGCAGAGTGTAGAAGCCAGAGATGAGGTAAGAAAGGCTGGAACTGGAGCTGGGAGATCTGAGTCGCTGCCCCAGTGGCCTGGCCAGTGGGGAATGTGGGTGGAGAGGTGAGGCAGGAGTGGAAACTGCTTTTAAGCAGGACAAAGTGAAAAGAGGCTCTGGAGAAAGAAAGCAAAATCCCAACAGGGATAGAAATGAGAGTAGCTGGAGAAAGCTGGGGCTTGGGAGAGCTGAGGGCCTAAGTAGGGTTTGGTGGTGGTTGCTGAAAGTCAAGTTGCCAGGTCCATGAACCGAGGCCAAGGCAATGTTAGGCCTTTTAGGACTATTCTGTGTCTGCTTCACAGGGCCTCTATGTTGGACATGGTACATTAGAGAGCCAGCAATGGCAGGTGTGAGGGGGTGAGGCCCCCTAGGAACTGGGAAATATTAGTCATGCCTGAGCACTGATAGAAGATACGGCTTCTCATCAAGACAGCTGCTCCGGGAGGAGGCTCTGCAGCCGCCAGCCTGCATTACAGTTTATGTTCTTGGTTTTGTCTTTAATTATTAAAGGCATGGGCTATTTAAATACTCACGTGAAGCGTCATTGTGAGTAATTTTCCCTTCCTAGGGTCAAAGATGCTCCAGCAGGGAAGGGGTTTGGTGGCCTATGGTTCTGGGTTCTCCAGGTGCTTCCCTCAAGGAATGCAAGGATGTCATGAGGACATCCTAACATGCCCTTGACAGTAGGGTGCAGACCGCCCTGGGCTGTCTTGCAGATTGGCATTTATTTTGAGTGAGTCCTTAATTTGAGGAGTATAGGATGTTCCCTTTTATCGTAGGCAAGGAAGAAACAGTGTTGTTAGAAGATGTAAAATATTTAACACTCTCTTTAAAAAATTAACTGTCCAGGAGCCTTTGATTGGTCGTGCCTGTGGCAACATGCGTGGTTTTCAGGAGTGTCTTCTCAGAGTCTCTGGGCTCCTCAGAGGGGTGATGTGGGGGTCCATGGGTTAGGGGTGATGTGGGGGTCCAGTCTTGGGAGGGCTGGCTGGGAGCCCAAGAGCCTACCTGTTCTGCCTGGCTTAGAGGCTGGGCAGTAGCAGGGCTGAGCCACTCCCTCAGAGGGTGGTAGTCTAGTGTCATCTGTTTTGACAAGTGGAGAGGAGTGAAGGGGAGAAGGAAAGCTCGCCATCCTTCTTGGCTTGCTGAGTTTGTGCATTTGTTTTGTTTTGCTGGCCTCTGTTAGTCCCTGGTGCCTACCGTTCTCCGTCCAGCCTCAGGACTTTTGCACGTGTGGTTTCCTTAGCCTGGAGTGTGATGGCAGCCTTCCTCCCTTACCTGGTTAGGGCCTCTTACCCCTCAGATCTCACCTGGAGCATATGTTCTGGGGAAATTATCTCCGGTCCTGCTTCCTAGGTGACACTCTCCTATTTGAGGGCTCTTATGGTTCTGTGGTCTTTGTTACACTTGTTTGGAAAATCATTGTTTGCCCACCCTACCAGCCTGTAGGGTTACGATGACAGTGGCCAGGGCTCTTTCTTGTCACTGGTATGTCCCCAGTACCTAGCACGGGCCTGGCCTACAGAGGGGCCCCGCTATCTATTAAGTACATTAATTCATTGTTTCATTTATTATATTTTGGGTTCGGTAGAGATCCTGGGAATACAAGGAGAATAGAACACCCCTGCTGTCCTCACCAAGCTCCTAAACTAGAGCAGTGGATAAGCCGTGCTCAAGATAGCCATTGAAGGCAGGAAGAAAGCTTTATCAGTCGGAGTTCTGTTTATGCTTTAACTAAAGGAAAGACTTAGCTTTCCTATGTATAGGAGTACAGATTTTATAATTACTTTGTAAGTATCCTCAAAACTATTTCACAAATAGGAAGGTGTGATCAAAAAGTTTGGAGACTACTGGTCTGAAGGGAGAGGTAGGCAAATGAAAGAGTGTTTTTTTTTTTTTTTTGAAACAAAGTTTCTCTGTTGTTGCCCAGGCTGATCTCAGCTCAGTGCAACCTTCGCCTCCCAGGTTCAAGTAATTCTCCTGGCTCAGCCTCCCGAGTAGCTGGGATTGTAGTTGAAAGGGTTTTTATGCCAAACTGATGAACAATATGTTAGGGCAAGTACAGGGTACCATGAGGGCATGTGGGTTGGGTGAGCTGGAATCCAACCAGAGGACAAATGGACCAGCACATGCAAGGGCAGGCTTAGTGGATTGGGAGAAGGGCACATACTTCAGAGGAGGGCTTGCTACTGGGATTGGGAGGGGTTAAGAGTTAGGAATACCAAGAGAGATGAGACTGGGCCCCTGCCTGCAGCATGGGCATAGTCTAGCAGTGGTGCAAATGTGCCTTAGGAGAGACACAGCATGCGGAATACTTGGCATTCAGAAGAGGGTAGATATTTTGCTTAGGAGGGATCAGGCCTGGTCATGCTTTAAAAATGGAACATGCTCAAGATCACAGAGGCCCCTCTGTTCATTGTAGAAGGGGAAGAGGAGGGTGCTGGAGGTTGACTTCAAGGCTCTTTAAAGCCCATCTCAGGAGAATGACGTTCTCCTTGGTCTCCTTCTACCCAGGGGGATTTTTATCCTAATGTGATTTAGACCCCTCCTCAGGTTTTATTTTGCAGGTTAGAACATTGTATAGGAACAAGAAAATGGCATATGGTATATATAAATAAGCATATTTGGTATGTTTACTTACCTGTGTAATCATGCACACTCCCTTCTTTTCTTTTTTTTGTTTTCAAGTCCCAGGGCTTGAAGTAATTACGTAATTAGAATCCACAAAGAGTGTGGCTAGATAAGGTGTAATTAAAGAGGAAAGCCTAATTTTGGAAGAATGATAAGAGGTCATTTGACTCAGTCTGGGCCCAAATCCAATCTTGGAAGAACAGTGAGAGGTCATTTGGATGTAGGGAGCTTGAGGCCACCCCGGAGCCCAGACTGGCCTCAGAATTGGACAGATTCTATTTCAGTTCACTGTGAAAGCCACTCATTGAGCATCCTCTTGGTTTAGGGTATTGTGGGAGACCCAGCTATGAGTAAGGAACAGAAGTCCTAGATCTCAGGGAGGACATGGGGGAATAGGGCCTGAGCATAAAGTGAAGAGATGACTCCTAGGGACAGGGTATGGGGCGGTGTGCGGAAGGATTCACAGAACAGGTGGCATTTAACTTGTGCTTTGAAACATAAGGAGGGTTTCAAGAACATGGAAAAGAACTTTCTGGGTCTGTTAGAGACACTCAGATAATATTTGTGGAATGAATGCCAGGCTGAGGTTGGAGGTGGAAGGAACATGGCCATATTGATGGATGGTCATTTTGCAGTTTGGTGATGGGGTCAAGCTTGTACAGCTCAGACAGTGTAGTGACAACTCACAGCCAGGAGGCCAACAGGCTTGGGCGCTGACTGTGTAGTGGGGATTGTGTGCAGAGGAGTCAGAGAGCACTGTGGAGGTCATGGGAGGCCTCCTTGTGGAGGGAAACTTGGACAGAGCCTTGAAGGATCAATAGGAGGGAGGAAAGGGGAGAAGGGAGGACCCTCCAAAGGAGGGGAATGACATGGGTACCTAGAGAGGGATTAGAGAGGAGATCATCCCCGCAAGAGAGGAGGGGCACATACGAGAGCAGGGTGAAACCAGTTTGGCGGGAGTGGGTAAGACTGGTTTCTGGGGGTTGGGTCTGTTGGGCAGGATAGGATTGATCCAGTGGGATAGAGGAGCCATGGTAGATTGTTGGACAGGTGAGTGGCATGAAAAAGACATGTTAGGGCCAGAAGAATCTGGCCTTGTGGGTGGGATGGGCTCTGGGGAGCTCAGCCTCAGCTCCTAGGCATGAGGTGGTAGGGACCAGGCATTAGGCTTGGGAGGTTGGGGCCATCTGCAATTTCTTATCACGGAAGGGTTCTGGTCTTGGTGCTGAGAGGATGCGAGAAGGCAAGGGAAGAGCTGGAGGTGTTTGCAAGGTCCCAGCCTGGGAGAATGGAGATACTTGAGATAGGAGGGGTACCAGCTGTTGGGGAAAGAGGGCATGAGTGGGGACTTGGTATATTGAGAGCCCCAAGAGCCCTGTTCTAACCCCTGGTTGTGATCTAGTGGAGAGACCTCAGGCCAGTCCCTTCATCTCCTGAGCTCCATTTCATTGTCAGCAGGAGCTGCTGCCTTTATGGTTCCATCTCACCTCAGTGCAGTAGTTGCAGCCCTGGGCTCAGGCAAGGGGAAGGGTCTAGGCTGGGATTTCTGAGGCCATCCCTTAGAGTAAGAGAAGAAACACATTGTCCTGTTCCTTGTTCTGGAGTGAGCAGGAGCCTGGGGGAGGGTCTCTGGCTGACCAGCTTGGATGAGGAGTTGTGGGGAAGAAGGGGCTGTCCTGACTCAACCAGCCCATCTCAGGGTGGTTTTGAGACTCTTTGACGAAGGGGTGTATAAATTCTAAGCTTATGCAGATATTGAGGTACGTGCAGTATTCTGGGGCACAGCAGGGAAGGGGTTAATCATCCTGAATTTACAGAAAGGAAATTCTCAGGGTAGGGAACTGGTAGCTCGTGAACTCCTACCCAATCTCCACAAAGCTAGTCTTTGGGAAACTTAAGGCCTTGGGTCTTTAGAGACAGAGTCTACAGGGAGGGCTTCCTGGCAGAGGAGGACTTGGACAGAGCCATGAAGGATGAATAGTATGTTGGAAAGGAGAGAAGAAAGAACTTTCCAGAATGACATGGAGTTATAGTACAAAATTCACAGAATAGATTCCAGAAAGGAAGGCATACGTTTTTTGAATACCTAGTATGCCTACCAGCTCTATTTGCTAGGTGCTTTCATGATCTTTGTCTCGTTATCTGTACATCATTTGTGCCTTTCTTATTATTAGCCCATGTTACAGATAAGGCAGTAGGATTAGAGGGGTGAGCTACTTTGCCCAAGGTCTCAGTGGTAGGGTGAGATTTCATTTTATTCAGATTTCTGACTCCAGTGGCAACAAATACCCATGCCACTATATTCTGCTGGCTCTCTGGGAATATAGGAAAAACAGATAGTGATTTGTCTACATGACTTTACTCCCAAGTTAAACAGTTACCTAAAATGCGGCTGCGGCTGCCACCCCTGCTGCAGCTTTGCAGTACTGTGCAAATCTTAGAGAGCAGTGATGGGAGGCCCTTAGAGCTCCTTGGAGTCTGAAACCCTCATTTATAGATGAGGAAACTGAGGCCCACAAAGGAGAAGAGAATGTGCCAAGGTCAGGGGCAGAATGGGAATGAGAACTAGAAGAGTCTGGAGACTTTGGCTCTTGTGGTTGTTTAAAGGCTTCCTAGGCTCCCTGTGTAAAAGTTTGTTTTTAGACAACAATGGGAACCTTTGTCTGGAGAGTTGGTCTGACCAGGGTTGACTATGAAAGGGTCTGTGTGTGTGTGTGTGTGTGTGTGTGTCTTTCCTTTGCTTTAACCTCGGATGCCTTTGAACTAGCAGGAAGGATTCTTTCAGACCAAAGGTTAAGACTAAAGGCATTTAACAGGTGGAAAGAGCATAGGAAGGAGGGGGAAGATCAGAAGCCACAGAAATAGAAGACTAAACTCCGGGCTTGGATAAAAGGAATTTTCCAAGCCTGTAAATAATCACTAACATTTATTGAACACCCACTGTGCCAGGCAGTCTTTACATGTCATTTTATGTAACTGCCATCGCTTCCCCATGAGGGAGGTGCTGTTTAATTGTTCCCATTTTGCAGATGAAGCAACTGAGGTTCCAAGAGTCTAAGTGACCTATTTAAAGTCATAGAATCAGTACAGTGTAGAGCCAGGACTCCAACTCGCCAGATCCTAAGCTCTCCCTTTAACTCCCAAGGCATTTTATTGGACTAGGTGCTCCCAGGTACCTGAGCATATGAGGATATATGAAATAGCAAAACAAACTTAAGGAGGTCATCCTTTGGCAATGGTTCTCATGGGGACACAGATTTTATCCCCGGGAGACATTTGGCAGTGTCTAGAGTCATTTTTGTCACAAATGTTACTGGCATATAATAGGTAGAGGCCAAGCATGCTTCTGAACATCTTAGAGTGCACAAGATAGCTCCTTGTAACAGAGTTACCCCAAGCAGAATGTCAGTAGTGCTGAGGTTGAGAAACTCTGGCCTTTGGGAACCCGGTTGTATCGTTACCACTCAGAGCACAGTGCTAGCGGAAAGTCCCATCTGAGGAACGTGAGTTGTTGCTTTAGCTCTAGAGACTTACATTATACCTTACTGAATATTTATAGTTTGGGTTTGTCACTGACTGCGCCTTGATGGGCCAAGGTGGTGGGAGTGGTGGGTGGAGGCTGGAAAGAAAAATTCTAGCAAGGTGTGACCAGCCATGGTGGCCCAGGGCTGCATCTTAGTTGTAGCAGGTGAGAGGTGGTTGGGGTCCACTGCAGGCCACTGAGAATTGATTTGCTCACTTCATATGTAACTGAAATAAGAATCCAGAGGCAGCTAATTGTGCTTTTGTAAAATTTATTTTTATTTTTTTGTGAGACAGGGTCTCGCTTTGTCACCCAGCCTGGAGTTTAGTGGCACAATCACAGCTCATTGCAGCCTCAACCTCCTGGGCTCAAGTGATCCTCCTGCCTTGGCTTCCCAAAGTGCTGTAAATGTGCTATTTTTTAAAAAATTAAATTATTGCTCTGACTGCTCAGCATCAGAAACCTCTGAGGAAGGGTTACATGTTGCAGATACACTCAGATACAAGTAAGCTGCTTGCCAAATTCCTCTGTTACCAGTTACTGTTTAATCTAATGCTAGTCAGCCCCTATCCACTTGGAGAACTGCGCACAAATGTGGGGAGCCCCAGGACCCTTGGCTTTTACTGGAGCTTCCCATGCTGAACCCGTCAGTCAGAGCAGCTTCTCTCCTGAGGGCAGTGCCGAGGAAAGGGGCCACTGAGTTACCCTGACTGCTGTTGCTTTTCTTTCCCTCTTCCAAGTCAGACATGGAAAGGTGGCTCTGTGGGCATGTCTCAGATGGTGACCTCCCCAGGCCTAATTTCTGGCCCAGCAGCAGCCCCTCCCTCTGTAACACTGGTTGAGTGCTAGCACTGCCTTGCCAAGCGACTGCTCTGGCTGCAGACGCATACTTATGGCCCTGCCTTCACCCTGCCGGCCACTTCCTTTCTATCACCTGGGACTCACCCCAAGGACTCTTTCACGAAGCTCTCTGATCATTCCAACTAACAGTGTCCCTTCTCAGGCACTCTCTGCTCCAGTGACTTCTTTCTTTGCTCTTCTTTTTTTTTTTTTTTTTTTTTTTGGAGGCAAAGTCTCACTCTGTCCCCCAGGCTGCAGTGTATTGGTGCAGTCATGGCTCACTGCAGCCTCAACCTCCCGGGCTCAAGTGATACTCGCACCTCAGCCTCCCAAGTCACTGGACTGCAGGTGTGAGCCACCATGCTTGGCCAATTTTTTTGGAGAGATGGGGTTTCGCCATATTGCCAAGGCTGATCTGGAACTCATGGGCTCAAGTGATCCGCCTGCCTTGGCCTTGCAAAATGCTGGGATTACAAGTGTGAGCCACTCCACCAGCCTCCTTTGGCTTTTTACCCAGTCGTTAAATTCTGAATCTTTCCTGGATCACCTTCTGACCTCTCCATCACTAGCTATGTGACCACAGGTGAAGCAGCACAGCACTGAATCACTTCCCTTCCAGCATCAGGGTGGAATGAGAGTCATAGTTGTGGGACCTGGGGTGGTGTTCCTCTCAGGTCAGTGGAAATTCAGGTTCTCTTTTGATCTCATACAGATTAATGAAGAATTGAGAACTGGTTGTTAGCAAATTCTCTTCAGATTAAGTAAGTAAGCTTCTTTAATATTCTTCACCTAGCAAATGTTTGTTGAATAATGTGCTCTACCCAGGGGTGTGTGGTAGGTTCAGCAGGGGTGGGAAATAGACCTTTTTGGCCTTGCCCTCAAGGAGCTTACAGCCTTGTGGGATGGTGGTTGTGTCTGTTCAAAACCATAACAGGGTAGCCTCTCCAGCATGTCACTCTGTGTCTTCCTTAGGACCAGTTATTACTGTTAGGTGAATGTGCATGCACCCCCCCAACACTTGAATTAAAGTTCCGGGGAGATGGAATTTTTTCAGTCTTATTCACCGTGTGCCACAATAAGCAGGCAGTACATATTTGTTGGATGATTGCAGTAATGAATGGTACTAGTTAAATTGCGTTTTGAATGCATGATGAGATTTAGACCTACCTAGATGGGTAAGGGGGTGTTACAGACTGGTGGGGGATGGGGATGGGTGGAGGCAGGAGGAGGGACTGGCGTGAGCAAATGGACAGAGACAGTGAAGCCCAAGGCATGCTGGCCACCTGCAGGCCCACTGTGATTAGACCATGTGGCACAGTCAGAATGCAAAAAGACTGTGAAGTAAGTCAGGCCCAGATGATGGAGAATCTTGAATTCAAGCCGTTAGAGGGATTGGATTTATTCTATATAGTAGGATGACCTTGTGGTCCAGTTTCCTAGGGTGCTTCGTCCCAGTGTGACTATTACTAGTGCCCCCTTTCCCTCTCAAGTGTCCTTGCTTGGATGATAAATTACATGGTCTTGCCATCCTCAAGGCCATTTGGCACGCCTGAAGGTTACACAATGGGCCATTGTCAAGCTGGCCTTAGGAAGGTCAGTGTCCACAGTGCCTGCTGGAGCCTAGGGGCAGGAGATGAGATGTCCCCTGGTCTAGGCACTTCAGGCCTGAGCTGGAGGAGCTGTAGTGACTTCCGAAAGGAGGAGGTGGTTACAAACGAGACTGAAAATCCAAGTGACACCCACACATGGTCTCTAAAAAGGCTCCAAAGTGGCTCTTCCAAGGTAGACCCATTCTAAAGTTCAGGGATCCCAGACAGGCATTTTTCTAACTTGAGGTTATGACTGATTAAAAAAAAAAAAAACGAAAAAACATTGTGCCTGCTTCCTGAGCAATTAGCAGTTAAGAGAAGCTTCTGTCAGACTCCAAAATGGCCTGGTGGAACTCACTGGTATTCACTTTCCTAAACCCCGGCATTGTTCCTTGGAATTCAAAATAGGTTATGAATGTGCTTGATGTCAGGAAAGATAAATCTGTGAGGAGGACTGTAGTCAATACATTTCCTTTTTAAGTAGAAACAATATAAAGAGCTTAATTCAGCCCTGAATCAATCTCACTTTGTTGCCATGATTGTGTAAAACCTGAACTGCTTTACGTCTGACTTACAATGTTTATATTCCCCTGATGTTCCCCGTCTCAGCCGGCCCTGCAGAGTCCCAGCCTTTTTAGGCCATGTGCGGCTCTCTTCTTGAGGCTGTTTTCTTGGGTGCTGCCAAAGGGCTGTGCGATGAACAGTGATTTCATTTCATATCTAGGGGTTCTCTTCAGGGTGGCTGTTCAGTGGTGCCCGCAAATGAGCTTCCTTGTCTAAGCAAGTTGGAAGGCTAAATTCTTTTGCCTTTTCCTTTCCATTAAAAGATTATTAAATGTAAAAATAGTTTGATACATACACATGGTTTGGAAATTAAGGCACTATAAAATGTATATGTTGAAAATTTCATTTTATCCCTGCTGGGTCCACTATACTCCCTCCCTCACCCCGCCCCCATTAGCTAGAATGAAGCAGTTTGTCCAAAGCAGTTGCAGTTTACCTTCTTTGTTCCAGTGAATGATCAATCACACCCTCTTTCATTTTCAAAAGTGTCCCAGTTTAGGTGATGAATTATATATTATCCAACAGTTAGGTAATTACTTTTATTAGTTTCTTATGTATCCTTCCAAGATTTCTATATGTAGATATATACATGTGTATATACACACATATATATGTGTGTGTGTATATATACATACATGTGTATAGTATATATATTGCTTTTGCCTCTTAACAATGTATCCTAGAAAACTCTTATCAGTACAAATGGAGTGTCCTCATTCTGCTAAACTGTCTTTGGAGAGTCATGTTTGTAGAGACTGATAGTTGCCTTTCCCTTGGTTTATCAGTTTAATTGCTGTTCAGGGCTTGCTTCTCTTTACCTAGAGAGAAATGACAGCCTATAGGAAGTGAAGGCAGATTCCTTTACTTAGAAAAACCCAGTTCAGTAGTAAACCCATCCAGGATGCATTTATGAAGCATCAACTTTATGTCTCCCTAACATGGTACTAGGCACTTTGGGTGAAGTGGTCTCTTCTTTATCTCTACTTGTTTACATCCTTCAAAGCCTAGCTCAGATGCCTTAGCCCTCATGAAGCTTTCCCTGATTTGCTGACCAGAATTCCTTGGCATCTGTATCCATCCACTCATCCATCCATTTCTCCACCCCATCATCCATCCATTCATTTATCCATTTCATCAACCAGTGCTTACAGAGTCCCTCCTTGTGCCAGGACTTGTGCTAGATAAGGAGGATAAACAAGATGTTGAGCTTCTTGCTGTGGGAGACAGAGACAGATATGGTGCAGTGTGGTGGCTGCAATGATAGTGATATGCCCAGGGTGTTGGGGAAGCACAGAGTGGAGGATTCCTGATCACTGAGTGGTCTTCTGAGGAAGACACTTCCCCTAATAGGACTTGCTTTTCACTTTCTACTCTGTGTTTGCTTTATCCTCACTGTTACACTGAGATGCTTCATGCTTTCTTCAGCTCTGGCCCCCTCCCTTGTCACTGCAACCCCTAGTGTAGTCTTCTTCATTTAATAGTCACTCAAATACTGATTGAATGGGGAAAAAAGCCAAAATGAATTAAATAGGCCTACCTGAAGGATCTTAACATCAAAAAGAGCAGGTGAGATGTTCTTTGCTGCCCTTGGCCTTCACGGTTTATTGATGTAACTCATGTCCTGAAAAGGGCTTCTCTAAATTGGTGCTGGGGCCTCCTTCCAGTCTCCTTTTATCCATGCCACACAGTCTCTGCCCCCTGATCATCCCTTAGCATTGCCGTTGTAGGAAACCCGTATGACTCTGATTAGTGTTGAAGGAGCTGCATGGGCCGGGTGTGGTGGCTCATGCTTGTAATCCCAGGACTTTGGGAGACTGAGTTGGGTGGATCACGAGGTCAGGAGTTCCAGACCAGCTTGGCCAACACAGTGAAATCCCGTTTCTACTAAAAATACAAAAATTAGCTGGGCATGGTGGCAGGCGCCTGTAATCCCAGCTACTCGGGAGGCTGAGGCAGGAGAATCGCTTGAACCTGGGAGGTGGAGGAGCTTGCAGTGAACCAGGATTGCGCCACTGCACTCTACCCTAGGCAACAGAGCTAGACTCTCTCTCAAAAAAAAAAAAAAAAAAGAAAGAAATAGCTGCATGATTGGGGCCTCAAGTCACATCCCCTCTCTTGTCTTGGTTTCCCCTTGGAATTAGGGGCATAGCTGTGACCCCTTAGGATTTCTGGATTTTTGACATTTCAAAAACAATGATTTCTAGACAGCCTTGTGGCTCAGCCAGCTCCTTCTTTTATCTTCTTCTAATAAATCCAGCGTCCTTTGCCATTTCCTGGTGCCACAGGGGGTGATCTGCCCAGGATAAGAGATAACCAGGCCAGGAAAATGACCTTTTAATAAAGTTGAAAGGGCTACTGGGAGAGCGGGACGGCCAGTCATGTGGCCGCGAGCCTCTTTGCTGTGCTGTGTGCTGGGGTCCACAGGAACAGAGGTCCAGGTAGACACCAGCTGTGCAGCTGTGGAGGCAACCAGCAGCAATGGGTTGTCCTGGAAGATAATTTTGGCTGAATGTTAGCAGATGGTTTCCTAAAACCATGCAGAAGCAGCCTTTTAGGGGAAGAGGTGCTATTTGTTTTTGACAGCTCACACTCCCCTTTCGGTTGTCCTCATCTGTTCTTTCTGCAGTTTTTCACAGGAAGTGAAAAAGTGAGATGGTGTTTCTCTGGTAAGTCCATTTTGGACTGTGGCATAGTGTTGTCTGTGTGCCTGGAATTGCACTGGACATCTCTATATTCCATTAAATCACTGGTTCTTAAACTTGAGGAGCATAAGAATCCCCTGGGGTGCTTGTGAAAAATATATATTACTCTCTGGTGGGACCCCAAAATCGTGATTTATAACATATTCCCTAGGTTATGCAGGTCAGACCCAGACTTTTTCAGCTGCAAGTCAGAAACCCTAAGTCGGATTGGCTATGTCCTGCAGTGGGCAGGCCTATGTGAACCTACCCCCAAAGTTCAAGGATGCTGAGAGGCTGAAGAAGGAGGCTGATATATCTGGTTTCTAAGAAACATTCAATAGGGGCTTATGAACAGAAACCATGTCTGTGTTTTGGATGGTGGTGAGACAACATGGTGGATCCCTGCGCCATTACTCCCTAGACCCGCGGTTTATGTACTGTACCATAGGGAGGGAGTGACTTACGAAGGGATGTGTAGGACATTTGAAGCATGATAACATCAAGGTTGTTTTCACCTAAGGGCAGGATTTATGTATGTGCTCTTAGACAAAGAAGAACCGATACACTGGAAATCTTAGGGGCCTTCCATGCACAGTGGTTAATCAGAAGTCAACGTGACGGATTAA
The DNA here is from genome assembly GCF_001698545.2 of Rhinopithecus bieti. Lineage (NCBI taxonomy): Eukaryota > Metazoa > Chordata > Mammalia > Primates > Cercopithecidae > Rhinopithecus > Rhinopithecus bieti. Next base: position 560,298 of record NW_016811667.1, read on the forward strand.
TATCCAAGATGAAATTGTCTAGCCTGCACAGGAAGACAATAGGGAAATTCATTGTCTTTCAAACAGGAGTGGTTTCATGTGGACTGCAGTGTGAATCATGCCCCCTGGAGTTGTGCAATGGGGCCATTCTTAATCCAGACGCAGGGCAGGTTTGGGATTGATTGTTTCAGTAACTTGGTGATGTCAACGAGGCCCCAGCTTCTTTCCATCTCTGTCATCCTTGGCATTATATTCATTTGCAAGCTGGGAATGAGACGGCCACAGCATTTCCAAGCATCTCAGACACAACATTCTTGGGAAGAAGGGTATAAATGGATTCTGGCGCTTCTCAGGAGTCAGGAAGCTTTTGGAGGCACCATCAGCACTCTTCTTATCATGTCCTCTTGGCTGGAATTGGGTCACATGTCTTCCCTGAATCAATCACTGTTGACTGAAAGGGGATCCCATTTCCTGAGCCATCTGGAGGAGGGGCAGGTACCCAAACAGAGTGGAGGCTCTGTCAGGAAGGAAGGAGCAGGAACCAGAGGCTGGGAAGGTCCCCAGCAGGGCCTGAGCTGCAGGTGGTGTGCAGGCCACACTCGGAGAAACCCTTCCTTCCACCATCCTGGACAGTTGGGGGTTGTTGGTGAGGTTATCTGTGTCGTGCAGATGAGGAAGTGAGGCTCAGTGAGGGTTAGTGGCTTGTCTTAGATAGCAGGCCTTGTAGGTTGTGGAGGTTGGGACTGAGGGAACTGGGGCATTTGAGAGGCCTTTTTAGCCCCAAGAGAGTAACCATCCCCTTTTGCCTTCCTGAAGTGTCCAAGCTGCCCCCTTCATTTCTGATTTCTCCTCCATGACTGCATTTATTTGTGGCAGGAGGCCTTCCTGAGTATTTCCTATGGTATGAAATCTCAGGTCATGAGAAAAATATATATACTGTGTTTTCCCCTCCAAGTTGACTTTGCCTGAAAGTAATTGAAATAATATCAGTTCCTATTCTGGGGGGAGTTAAAATAATAAAACGTAACTTAAGAGGTCGTTGTTAGGATTTAAGATCACACAATGCACATGTTGGCCCCTGTGCATGTTATCTTAAACCCTAACAACAGTCCCTTAAGTTAAGTTTTATTATTTGTGTTGTATGGGTGAGGAAACTGAGACTTGGGAAGGTGAAGTTGACTGTGGTGGGTTACATAGCTTGTCGTCGGGAGCGGGGTCCTACCTGGATGAAAGTCCATGCTGCTTCTCCATGCCACACTGTGGCTTACCAGCTGCAGCCAGCCTTGTTTTGCCCCTGAAGGCAGGTTCTCAGGGAAAGAGGTTTTAGTGTCAAAAGAGTTCCAAATGAGCTGAATGTTTCCTATGGGAATAAGTCTCAGGGCATTAGGAAAAAATATCCTGAACATAATAAACACAAGAAAGAATCAGGAAATCTGGTTTGTTATATGGCAGCTAAAATACAAATAGGGAAAACTCTCAAAAAGGCTTCAAGGGCTATTGGCTTTAAAGTGGAAGGCCCCTGTTAAGATGGTGAGAAAACCATACTGGGTCCCGGAGACAACTAATACTTGTGGCCACTGTGGCAGCAATGAGTGGAAAGTCTACACACCTCGCTGTGAGCCCTAGTACTGCTGCTTTTGAGCTGTGTGACCTCTGGCATGTTGCTTAGCCTTTTAGAGCAGTTTCTGCACATGTGAAATGGGGCTCTGGCTGGCAGTTTGGTGGGCAGAGGGAGGCTGGCCAGCTGCACAAGGCCTTGCAAAGGTGAGGGAGTAGCAGGTGTAAACCACAGACCTGGCACCTCTGAGTTGGAAGTTTAGTGGCTGCTCTACCTGGCTGCGAGCTGGTAGTTGCCTAGAGCGCCAGGGTGTGGCAGAGCATGGCAGAGCGGGCTGAGGGCAGAAGTCTGGCTTCGACTTCTCAAAGAGAAATCATCTTTGTCTGAAAAGCCCCTCTCTAGCTGTGGATATTTGGAGAACCTCCCTTGGTGCTTTGCCTGGCACCAGGGAGTATTGTATGGGACCGCTGCCTCTACAGATGCCCTAGGGCAGGTAACACATACAGGGTGGGCAGAGATAAGTGCCCAGTTCTCAGTACAGAAGGTGCAGACTGTGGCAACTGTGGGAGGGCCTGAGGCTCGGGAAGCTCTGGCTAAGCTGGGAGGTGGGAGTTGAAGGAATGTGTTGAGGGTGGACCACAGGTGTGTGGGGGTATTGACAGGGGAGGACCTTTCCAAATGCTGCCAAAACAACTCTCTGATCATGGTGGCTCTGGAGAGAAGGTGACTTGACTTTTCAGATTTGAGCAGAGGAAATACTTAAGTATTTCTTTCCCCCAGCAGAGCACATCTACACCTTTGTAGGGTTTTGAGTCTGTAGTGAGATATTTTAGATTACTTTCTCCCTTTCATTCTTCCTGCCTCCCTCCCTTTATTGAACACCTTCTAAACATTTGTTGAGCAACTTCTGCATGGCAAGCTGAGCTAGGGGCTGAGGTTTCCAAGACAAAATCATCACTCTCAAGGCGTTGTCTCAAAGGTAAACAAGGTGACTACAAAGCTGTGTGATAAGTGCTAACAGGTAAGTACAGGGTCCTCTGGGAGAGGTAGGAAGGAACACCTGGTTGTGTCTGGTGGGAGGAGGTGACACCTGAGCTGGAGCTGGGATGACAGGAAATGCGGCAGGTGAACCAGCCTCTTGGAAGGCATTCTATGCAGAGGGTGGTAACAGCATTCATTCTTGGAATAAAAGAGTTCATTAAGACTTCATATGTGACAGTGGTGATGCAGAGATGGATGGGACCCAGTCCCTGCCATGCAGGTGTTCACAGTCAGGTGAATAGGAAACGGCGGTGCAGGTGACAGTGTTTGGGGTATAGACAGAGTTCTGTGGCAAGAAACACAGGGGCCTTGCTGAATCCAGTTATTGCTATTTGCTTATCAGTCTTCTTCCCAGGGAACCTCTTTTGCAGGTTCTTTCATTGGGAAGAGGCTCTGTTTAAGGACCTAGCTTGCTGTCTGCTAGCGGTTGACCATGCCCTTCAACAATTTGGGTTATACGGTAAGGCATCTATTCTTATTTCTATCTTTCTTCCTTGTGGAGCCATTATTGGACTTAGGAAGTTGGACTTGGGCAAGTCACTTCACTACTTTGGGCTTCATTTTTCTTACAAAAATAGCCCATTGGACCAGGTCAGTGTTTCCTCAAGAGTTGTCTAGGGACTACCTACTTTTGAATGGCATGGGGTGCTTACTGAAATATAGAGTCCTTATGGGCAATGCCTTTTTTGCATTCATATAGTTAGCCTCTTTAGGGGCTGGTCCTGGGGTTCTGCATTTATCAGACACTCCAGGTGATTCTTAGACATCTTAGAGTTTTGGGACCTCTGGGCTACAAAATTTCAACCTGCAATCTTTTCCTCCCTAATCTCCTCAGCTGTGTGTCTACAGGAACTGGACAAATAAAATGTTAGCTTTTTGAATGTTTTATTGTTGCAATGATGCCCTCGGCAAACTGCTTCATAGTTTAAGTGTCCAGAATCTTGACAATGTGTGCTTATGAGCTGTTTCTGCAGGCTGTTTTTGATATTCCTCAAGGAAGAAAAGCTTTGTTAACAGGCACCCGAATGTGGCTGTCAGAATCTGCTTAAGAGCTGAATCATGACAGCAAACACTCATCTCAGCCTTTCATCTCTGGCTTTGGAGTATGTGACTTGCTTCCCTTTTCTGAGTCATTCTCTCTTGGCCTCCTGCATTCTGAGGAGGTCATTTGCATTGTCTAACATTGGAGCCAAAGGTTTCAACTTCTCTGACAAATGGAATCTCCGCTTTTGTTCCAACCTGACCATCTTTGTAGGGTCCTCCAGGAAGGTTCTCAGTGTTTTAATCGCTGCTACCTGGGTTCTCATTTGTTGGTACCGTGTCTGTGGAAACAGTTTTTTTTTTTTTTTTTTTGGAGACAGAGTCTTGTTCTGTTACCCAGGCTGGAGTGCAGTGGTGAGATCTCGGGTCACTGCAACCTCTGCCTCCCGGTTCAAGCAATTCACCTGCCTCAGCCTCTCAAGTAGCTGGGATTACAGGCACCCGCCACCACACTTCCCCACTCAGAACTTCAATCAGCCTTTTTGTTACTCATTCTTAAGTATGAGCAGAAAACCAAGGATTCAGAGAAAAGCCCCATACAAAAAGATGAAACAGGCCGGGCGCAGTGGCTCGTCTGTAATTCCAACACTTTGGGAGGCTGAGGTGGGCGGGAAGGGAAGGGAAGGGAATTTTTTTTGTATTTTTAGTAGGGATGGGATTTCACCATGTTGTCCAGGCTGGTCTGGAACTCCTGACCTCAGGTGATCCACCCACCTCAGCCTCCCAAAGTGCTGGGATTACAGGTGTGAGCCCCTGCGCCCAGCCAGAAACAGTTTTTAATATACAAAGTAAGTAAATAAAGACTCTTAAGCTTTATATGGCTGCCTGGGAGTCTTCCCCAGTTTCTTATCCTTTCCGCTTGGAAATCTCCTAGTTGCTTCTAAGACTTCACAGTGTTGGTGATGTTGAGAAGCTGTTGCCTAAGAACCACTCTCAGGATGACCCCTTTATATCATTCAGGTGTGAGTGAAATGGATTTTAGACAAGGGCTGGACCAGGCACAGCACTGTCTTCTGACCCATTATGAAGAGGTGAACCTTGACAACTGGTAGCCTAGATCTTAAAAATTAAAAATTTTCCTCTGGGTCTTGGTTCGCTCCTCATTCTATTATTCTGTGTTTTGATTTTCCTTGATGAAATCAATCTGTAAACACAGAACTCTACACTAGTAAATTGTAATGAATCCCTCGACATTACCCAGGTCGGGGAAATTCAGAACTATCTTTAAACAATGTGGTAGATGCAGGTACACACCCAAGAAGGCAGAGCGGGGCGTGAGCCTTCTCTGTATTCTACAAGGGTCTTGCATAGTGTTCTGCCCACAGGGGGTGCCCAGAAAGTGGCTGTTAGAAGAATGGACTTTTAAAAAATAATAGACTGATAATGAAACTGGCAAAGGTATGGAATTCAAAGGGTAGCTCAGTGTGGTTTTGAATTTGCCCTTGGTTCTTCCTCAAGTTGAATTTTCGTGGAGATACCAATTAGATGCAGAATTAGTTGCAATGCAGAATGGCAGAGAGAGGAAAAGGCAGACGTTGTATGCATTTTAAGTTCTTTGGTACATCTGTTAGTTGTTTATTATTTGCTAGTCACTTTGTTATACAATCCCAAGAGATTGACAAACCCCTTCATTTTGTGTCCAGGGAAACTGAGGCTGAGAAGTTCAACAATTGGTGTAAACTTATGTAGTGAAGCTATTGGCAGGCTTGCTGATCAGTAGTCAAGGATTCATAGAGCGTTGGCTCTCTACTGGATCACACAGGAATTAAATTTAGCTTTGTGAAAAATGTTAGAGGTGATGGAGGTCAACTATACACTGTCTTGGGGTGTATAGTTGCTTTGTGACATTTCTGTTACATGGCTATTTGGCCTCTGCTTGCATCTTTCCAAGGACGGAGAGCTCACTACTTATTGAGTCAGTTCATTTTATTTTTGAATTATTTTAATTGTTAAAATTCTTAATTCATTAATTAATTAATTTTTTTTTGAGACAGAGTCTCACCCTGTTGCTCAGGCTGGAGTGCAGTGGCGCGATCTCAGCTTACTGCAACCTCTGCTTCCAGGGTTCAAGTGATTCTCCTGCCTCAGCCTCCTGAGTAGCTGGGATTACAGGCACCTGCCAACATGCCTGGCTAATTTTTGTATTTTTTCTTAAGTAAAGTCAGGGTTTCCCCATGTTGGCCAGGCTGGTCTCGAACTCCTGACCTCAAATGATCCGCCTGCCTTGGCATCCCAGAGTACTGGGATTACAGGCATGAGCCCCTGTGCCCGGCTAATTGTTAAAATTATTTCATATGAGCTGAAATCATCCTGTAATACAGTTTTCTCATTTAGGACCCATGTCACGCTAGTTTTTACACCTCATGATTCATTCCGCCATTCAAGCATATGTATTGAGCAGCGACTGTTTTAGGTTCAGGAGGAGTAAGAGTAAACAAGATAGATAAGGTTTTTTCTCTCTTAGAATTTAGAGCCTGGTATTAGTACAGTGGAAAGAAGATTGAACTATATGTCACAAAACCTAAGTATCAGCCAAAGAATTTTACAGAAAGAAAGAAAAGAAGAAATGAAGGTTATATAACACTTATACACTTGGCTAAGACACTTGAGTATCAGTTTTCACTTCACTTAACAGAGGACATTATCCCATTGGACCTTCCAGAACAGTGAAGGCTTGCTGGGATAATGTACCTTGAAAAATGTTAACTGCTATGTATTACTAAGAGGAGGAGGAGTAGCTCTTGCTTCTACAGAGTAGTTCTTAAAGCATGGTCCTTGGACCACTAGCATCAGCATCACCTGGAAACTTGTGCAAATTCTCCAGCCCCACCCCAGACCTGCTGATTCAGAAACTCACAGAGTGGGGACCCCAAAATCTTTTTTACAAGTAATCCAGGTGAATTTGATGTGTTTCCTAGCTGGAGAACTACTTCTGTGGGTTAGAACAATAATTCTCAGCCTTGCCTGCACATTGGATTTGCCTGAGGGGGACGGGGGGCCGGCGCGCTTTCAAAACTATGTCTGTTCCCCCCAACTCCCCTCAAAAGTTAGATCAGAATCTGGGGTGGGGCCTGTGCAGAGGCTGCTGGGTGATCTGTAGATGCGCCAGGTCTGAGAATGCTGCTGTGGCCACAGGGCCCAACCCAGAGGGACAGGGGCTTAAGATAAGATGCGGCAGCCTTGGAGTTACCTGGTTTGGTTTGAGTCTGAGCTCTGCCCCTTCCTGGCTCTGCGGCCTTTGGCAAGAGGACTCTGGCCTGAGTTTCCTTATCTGCATAGTGAGGATAAAAAGGTCCATCTCTCAGGGTTGTTGTGACAGTCGATCAGATAATGTATGCAAGCCGGCAAGCATATGTCAGGCACAGGGTTGGTGAAGGAGGACTGAACTTATTGATGGTAGCTGTGGGTATCTGAGGGTGATGGTGCTCACCTTTCCCTGCAGCCCTCTTTGCTCCATACTAAGCCTCTTTAGCTCTTCCATCTGGGACATAAAATCCAGTCCCCTTTTTTAGAAAACTCCATTTTGTCCATTTCTTTCTTTAAAAGGTGGTATCCAATTTGACAGACAGTATCTATCAAAATTACAAAGACACCCACTTTATCCTATAATTCTACTTTATGGAGTCTGTCCTACAGATATACCTGCATATGTGAAAAAATATGTATGTCTTTCTGACAGCATTGTTTGTGGTAGCAAAAGACTGGAAAACCTAAATGTCCATCAGTATAGCGTCTTCTTGCAATTGAAGACTGTGCAGTCACAGAAAGAAATGAGGCAGCTTTTTAAGTACTGACATGGGACTCTGTAGCGTATATTTTTATGTGAAAAAATAATGTGCAACTGTATGGTGTGCTACCATTTGTGCAAAAACAGGACAGGACATTTGCCTGTATGTGCATATACTACGCCTGGAAGGGTACAAAGGAAATGGGTAATGTTGGTTGCTTTTGACTTCAGGGTGGAATAGGGACTTCTCACTATAAACCATGGGGTGTCTTTTAAACCATGTGATTGGAATCTATTAAAAACAATACATTAAAAGAAGTGTGATGCCCTGAGCTGAATCCTCCGCTTGTGGCCTGACCACAGCAGGGTACAGTGTGAGTATTACCATTTTTTCTGTGAACTGGATGCTGTCCTACTTTTAATGCCATTGAAGATTGCATTACCCTGGACACTGTGGGCTCTGATAAACCTTGTGGTCAGGATGGCACCCTTCTCTGTTTCCCATGAATGGTTGCCAGGGCAGGTCTCGTGGACTTAAGGAAGTTTAGACCTGCCCCCAGCCTGTACTTGCACAATCGCCTTTGTTTTTGGCCCAGAATGCTGGGCTGTTAGGGTGATTTGAATCTTGATTCTGGCATCTATAGCATTAGCTGTTCTTTCCAATTTTGTGCCATCTAAGGGTTTGATAAGCCTACCCTTCATGTCTATCTCTAGTCAAGTCATTGTTAAAAAGACAGTGGACAGTGTGTGCCTAAGAATTGAACCCTGCATGATGCCACCAGTGACCCTTCTCTAGCTTGTCATCAAGCCATTAGTGATGCCAGTGTATGCATTTACTCACCAGATGTTTATTATGTGCCCATTATGTGCCAGGCACTATGCCAGTGCCGAAGGTACAAAGGAATAAGACAACTGTCCTGCCTGGAAAGAGATCATCAGCTTGAAAAGAGGTCATGATTGACGCACTTTTTCTCTAAAGGGCTAGATGGTAAATATTGTCAGCTTTGCGGGCCATACATTCTTTGTTGTAACTAGTCAGCTCTGCCATTGTGGCACCAAAGTAGCCATAGACAAGATGGAGACAAGTGGCGTGGCTGTTCCTATAAAACTGCAAAAACAGGCGATGGGCTGGTTAGGCCTGTGGGTGATTGTTTGCTGACACCTGGTCTAGTAGAAAGACAAGTAACTCAATCAAGTTTAATAAGTGCTCTGAGAGCGTATGCACAGAGCACAATGGTGGCCCATAGGAGGGAGTGATGTATGGTCAGTGGGGTAGTAACTATCTGGCTACATAGACAGCAGTGCAAGCAGCTTCACTCTATTTCACTGTCTTATCTACAAGTGAATCATAAGAGGTTTTTCGGCCAGGCGTGGTGGCTCAAGCCTGTAATCCCAGCACTTTGGGAGGCCGAGACGGGCGGATCACGAGGTCAGGAGATCGAGACCATCCTGGCTAACACGGTGAAACCCCATCTCTACTAAAAAAATACAAAAAACTAGCCGGGCGCCGTGGCGGGCGCCTGTAGTCCCAGCTACTCGGGAGGCTGAGGCAGGAGAATGGCGTGAACCCGGGAGGCGGAGCTTGCAGTGAGCTGAGATCCGGCCATTGCATTCCAGCCTGGGCGACAGAGCGAGACTCCGTCTCAAAAAAAAAAAAAAAAAGAGGTTTTTCTAGATGCTTTGCTGAAATCTAGGTGCATGATATCTTTGGCATCTCACCTGATCTACCAACTTGGTAACCACAAGAGAAAAATCGATTGGTTTTTGGCATGCCTTTGTCATTGTGGACGCACATTGCCTTTTCCCAACATTCACATTTTTTTCGAAATGTTCCCAAACCATTGGTTCTATAATTTTGCCAGGAGCCATTATTGGTCTGTAGTTGTCCAGGTTTATTCATTTGTGGATGTCATGATCACCCACTTTCCTGCTTTAAAATTGAGACATTGGCCTGTGTCTCCTACCCTTAGACCCCGAACTTTGTGTGATTTTGAAGTTGATCAATAGCAGTTCTAAGAAACTTATAGGCCGGGCGCGGTGGCTCATGCCTGTAATCCCAGCACTTTGGGAGGCTGAGGCGGGTGGATCAGGAGGTCAGGAGATCGAGACCATCCTGGCTAACACGGTGAAACCCCGTCTCTGCTAAAAATACAAAAAAAATTAACCAGGCATGGTGGCGGGCGCCTGTAGTCCCAGCTACTCGGGAGGCTGAGACAGGAGAATGGCGTGAACCCGGGAGGCGGAGCTTGCAGTGAGCTGAGATCCGGCCACTGCACTCCAGCCTGGGCAATGAACAAGACTCCATCTCAAAAAAAAAAAAAAAAAAAAAAAAAAAAAAAAAAAAAAAAAAAAAAAGAAACTTATAATCAGCTAAATATGCAGGAAAGAAATTATACGTTCTCAAAAGAAAAATTGGAGCCACATCAAAAAGTGAAAATCAGCCATGGCCTTGCTGCTCCAGTGTTATCCCTGCTAACATTTTGGTGTTGCTTTTGCCAATTGTATGAGAAGTCATCAAAGCTCACAATCATATTGCTCTGGAAGGGGTATGGCTTATAGGGGGAGCCTGATGTGTAAGCTACTTAACCTTTTAGAGGAGCACAATTCATATGTGTTTAGAGGATAGTGAAGGCAGAGAGGAGAAAGGGGTTTGTTTCACCTGAACAAGTGGATGTCTGGGAAAGGCTCCGTGGAACAGATGACCCTTGATAATCAAGTAGAAGTAGCTGAAACAAAACAGAATTGCATATGAGCTATGGTTACAACCATGTGCTAAATATATTTTTTAAAAACTGCAGGGAACTGTCCTAAAATAATACTGTGGTTGGAATATTGTGGTTGGAATGTTGATGAATGTGGTTTTATTTTCTCTGGGTTTCCAAATGGGAGTCTATTGCCTCTTATAATTATTTTTCTTAATGCAACACATGCATGTCCCTGTCCTCAGGAACTCAGAGCTGCAGAGCTTGGCTGCAGTCTGCTGCAGGGTCAGGGAGCTTGGAGCTGTGTTCCATGCACCCTGTCTTTTTCATTAGTGGTAGCTGAGGATGAAGTAGAGAATCTAATAATTCTCTGATAGCCCAGCCCTGGGAGTAGTCTAGTCTTAGGCTTGGCACCTGAAAGTTTTAGACAAATCTTGGAATAAAACTCGAATACAATAGTGCAGGTTGCTTCTTTGAAACACAGTCTGAATAGGTGAGACCTTGCCTTTCCATGCTGAAGTATTTTACTTAGCAAGAATTACTTGCTTTTAAAATGTTCAAGTGCAAAAGCATGAGGTATTGGTTCGGGAGGTAAGTGACATTATTTAGGGCATAGAGAACATGTTTACATGTTTATTTCTGACGCACAGATTTCCCATCCCCAGCATTCGTTTCCGCCTGCCTTATCCACTGGCAGAAGAGAGGACACCCAGAACTGAGGAGGGTCTCCAGACATTCTGAAGTCCTGTCTCATTCCTGTCCACCTCTGGGGAAAGGAGAAGTGTAGTTGTTGCATTGTCTGGGGTCCAGACTTTAGTGCTGCTTCTTAACTTGCTGTGTGACTGTGGGCAAAGTCTTGGAGCTCAGCTTTTCTTTGCTATTAAATTGGGATGATAAAATTGGCCTCAGTTGTAAGGATTGATTGGATTGATTACATACATTGGATAATGTATGTAAGCACCAGGTTAATGCCTGACCTGTAAACAGGTACCTAATACAGCATGCCTGCTTTTATTCATTATTACTGTTTGATTGTTAGTGCCAGCCTTGGAAATCGGCTCTTGTGTGTGCCCTAAGTGGCCATGCAGAAAGAACCCTTGCCAAGCATTCATTATCAGTATTTTGCACCCATATGAATGATCTGGTTCTGAATATTGACATGAAGTTGGTGAGCTGTGGAGCACTAGCGGGATGTGGAGCACTAGTGGGATTTGTGGTCCAGCAACACAAAATAATGTTCAGTGACATTTCTCTTCACAGATTATTTTTCACAAAAGACTTTTTTTTTTTTTTTTTGAGATGGAGTCTCGCTCTGTTGCCTGGGCTGGAGTGCAGTGGCCGGATCTCAGCTCACTGCAAGCTCCGCCTCCTGGGTTCACGCCATTCTCCTGCCTCAGCCTCCCGAGTAGCTGGGCCTACAGGCGCCCGCCACCTCGCCCGGCTAGTTTTTTTTGTATTTTTTAGTAGAGACGGGGTTTCACCGTGTTAGCCAGGATGGTCTCGATCTCCTGACCTCGTGATCCGCCCGTCTCGGCCTCCTAAAGTGCTGGAATTACAGGCTTGAGCCACCGCGCCTGGCCCACAAAAGACTTTCTATGAGATTGCTGAAGGGTTGTGTTCATGAAATGTCAGGTGCTATGTGTGTGGCGGCATTATGTTGATGAAGGCAGTGTTAAACTGCACGTGTTAAGTAGGGACTCAAGAAGTTAAGTACGGGTTGAATAGAAGAACAAAAGGGAAATAATCAGCAACAAGAAGAAGGAAAGGGAGAAAAGGAGGCACCTTTCGGTTGGGCCGTGGGACCCTGTCAGAGCTTCCGCACCCTCCCTGTCTCTCTTTAACCTATAACCACACTGGGACCTGGCTGTGAGCTTTATGAGGCCTGGCAAACTTGTGTTGTTGAAGTTAGTGATGTGTCTTCATCCTTTTTCCAGACGCCCCCATTTTCACTTTTCTGCCACTCTTGAGATTCTACTAAATTCCAGATTCAGTCTTATTGGTGACCAGAAACAAGATAAAATGAGAGCAGGAAGGCCAGGTGCGGTGCCTCACACCTGTAATCCCAGCACTTTGGGAGGCTGAGGCAAGGGGATCACTTGAGCTCAGCAGTTCAAGACCAGCCTGGGCAACGCGTATCGAAACGCTGTCTCTAAAAAACATACAAAAATTAGCTGGGCATGGTGGCGGGTGCCTGTGGTCCCAGCTGCTCAGGAAACTGAGGCGGGAGGATGGCTTGAGCCCCAGAGGTTGAGCTGCAGTGAGCTGTGATCATGCCACTGCACTCCAACCTGAGTGACAGAGATGAAACCCTGTCTCAAAGAAGAAGAAAAAAAACTATGGTAGGAAGCTCTGTCCTCAATCAGGAAGGCCTAAAGGGTGGGAAGATAGGCTTATAACTTAAGAGAGAATGCCAGGCATGCCAGGTGCAATGGCATGGTCCGGGCTCACTGTAATCACAGCTGCTTGGGAGGCTGATGCAGGAGAATCCCTTGAACCCGGGAGGCGAAGGTTGCAGTGAGCTAAGATCGCACCATTGCACTCCAGCCTGGGCTACAGAGCAAGACTCCATCTCAAAAAAAAAAAGAAAAACGCTAAGAGAGAAAGGAAGATGAATGAGTTACTTTTGTCAGCCTCTTAAGATGAAAAACGATAACTTAGGCTGACATGCTCCTCGGCTGCACTGAGCACCAAGCTCTCTGTGTGCCGTTCGCCTCTGCCTGCTGATAAATATCAGCTGTATCTGAAGGTGTGGTATGGCATTCAGTCCCTCTTCATTCTTAACCTATCATGGCCATTGGGGACTAGGAAGACAAAGGGTCAGGCAAAGGGGGTATCTTACTAGCACTGAGGTCTGGCACATAGTAGGTGTTTAATAACACTTGTCTGTCTGGTTTCCTGGTTCAGAGTCCATCTGTGGTAATTACTTTGAATTCAGGGCATGGATAGAACTGGAACGATTCTTTGTGTGTGTGTTGTTTTTAAAATATATTTGAGCAGTAGGACAGATGGTATTGAGAGTACTGAAGTTAATATATAAAAAAACACTTTAAACATCTTTTTGTAGAAATGTCCATTTTAGCAAATTTTACAGAGAGTAAAAGTCTGTTGATTTCAGTTTAGCTGCCAACTACCCTTTTCCCTAATTTGGAGAACCATAGCTAGATCTAATAGATTAGTTTCTCAGTCTTTCTGCATCCTTTTAGGCCCCCAGGCATTTATTGCCAGATTGTGGGAGCATTTTGTGCCCTTTGAGTATGCATGCATAACGCTTCCTTTATTTTTAAATACCTTAAAATTTTAATTTCATAAAGTTGCATTTTACTATTTAATTTGAAGGGGTTTACTTTATATTTAGGCATTTATAAACTTTTTTTTTTTGAAGATGGAGTCTTGCTCTGTCACGCGGGCTGGAGTGCAGTGGTGAGATCTCGGCTCACTACAACCTCCGCCTTCTGGTTCAAGCGATCCTCCTGCCTCTGTCTCCCAAGTAGCTAGTAGCTGGGACTACAGGCATGCGCCACCACGCCTGGCTAATTTTTGTGTTTTTAGTAGGGATGAGGTTTCGCCATGTTAGCCAGGCTGGTCTCAAACTCCTGACCTCAGGCAATCCGCCCACCTCGGCCTCCCAAAGTACTGGGATTATAAGCCTGAGCCACCATGCCCAGCCTAGAAGCTTTTTTTTTTTTTTTTTTTTTTGAGACGGAGTTTTGCTCTTGTTGCCCAGGCTGGAGTGCAATGGCGTGGTCCGGGCTCACTGCAACCTCCACCTCCTGGGTTAAAGCGATTTTCCTGCTTCAGCCTCCCGAGTAGCTGGGATTACAGGCATGCACCACCATGCCTGGCTAATTTTGTGTGTAGAGATGGGGTTTCTCCATTTTGGTCAGGCTGGTCTCGAACTCCTGACCTTAGAGGATCAACCTGCCTTGGCCTCCCAAAGTGCTGGGATTACAGGTGTGAGCCACCGTGCACAGCTTTTTTTAAGAAGCTGGAAATGTCTTCGGATTCTGTGTCTGGTATTTATGGTGGTCCACTTAATATTTGTCAGTTTGCTTTTCTGATTTTGCAGGAGATTAGGTGCTGACTTAGTACAATGATTTTGTCAGGGTTTGTTGTGTCTTTGGTGTGTGATGGTTAGAGTGGAATTGCAGAACTCCCTTTTGAAAGGCCTTGGTAAGTAGGGGGAGAGGAGAGCAGGACCAAGGCTACAAGGCAGCTTCAGGTTGGGATGACTTAGCATGGGACTTTGTCTTTACCCTGTTCCCCTTTCTGTATTTTCCCTTCTGCCCCTCTTTCTTTCCCTTGTTTCTCCCTACTTTCCTGCTCCTGAAATATTTCATATACTTTGCTGGATTTAGTGCATCTAGGATTATGGTAAAGAAGAGGGATTTTCCTTCTTTCCTCCACTCCTCCCCTTCTGCTCTTGCTTAAAATTCAGGTTTTATTTTGAGGAACATTTTACAAAGTATCTTTGGCCATTTCCTCCATACCCTGCCACACGTGTAAAAGTCAGCATGGGTTTTGCAGAGCATAGAGCTCAGGAGTCATCTAAAAATGGATGTCAGTTTTTTTGTGACTCCTATTTTGGTTCTGGGGTGACTGTGCCCACTCTTAGTGGGGACAAGCAGGAGGTGGTAACATTCACAGGTGCTGGTGGCAGGACTGGTCTGTGTGCTGGAGGGGACCAGCAGGAGGTGGTGACATCCACAGGTGCTGGTGGCAGCGCAGGCCTGTGTGCTGCTGAAGCCTGGCCAGCACCAGGTGCCTTGGCTCCAGCTCTGCCTGTTGCTGACTGCATTTGGCTGTTGGGTTTTGGCTTTCTGAAGTGTCGTTTGTATTGGTCATTTAGCCTGTTCTGTTTCATAGCCTTTTCATCCGAGGAATCATACAACTTGAGCATTTTTGACCTTGTAAGGCTTTGTAGAAGAGATTGTAAATTCCAGATCACTCTGTACAGCAGTGCAGGGGTTGAAGTGAGGGAAGATCTGTTACTTGGACGGATGGCCTTGGCCTCTGAAGGCAGTCCCTGCAGTTGGTCTTCAGTGTGTGTTGAACACATCCCAGAGGGAGGTGGGGTGCACAGATGACTGCTGATGGGCGTGAGCCCATGGGAGATTTGGAGACTGACACCTGCTTCTTTGGCAGCATATGGTATTTTTTCAGTTCCCTGCAGGAGGGAGGGAGGTTTGGGTATTTAAATGTATGGTAAACAGTCTCCTTTCCCTTATTACTTATCTTTGGTTCATTCCAAGTCAGTTTCGGGGGCCTAGTAGAAAAGTAAGTGTCCTCTGTCATTCCCTCCCTACCAGAAAGCTAAAAGTTTTCGGCTAACCTCCAGTTTGGATGAGAGAGAGCTGAGAGGCAGTGTGGCTGGGTCCTGGGTAAAGGCCAGGCAGATGTGGTTTCATGATAGGTTCTGACTGGCAGGTGTTTTTATGTGCTCAACAGCATCCTATCTCTTCTCTTAAGGGCCATCTAGTTCATTCTTTAACATTACTGGGGAGGAAGCCTCCCTGGGGCCCAGGGAGGTGAAATGACTTACTCCGGGTCACATAGTAGTGGAAGAACCCACACTAGAATTGTATCTTTTTTCTGTTTTATATCATGTTGCATTGAGTCTCCAAGGTCTGTACATCCTTCACAGACTCTTAGAGAAAGTTACATGTAATATGGTGATGGATAGCTGAATATGGGAATATGGCTAAGAGCACACACTTTGCCATCTGATTTGGGTTCTGTTAATAGTTCTGGCTGTGCTACTTGTTCACTATGTGATCATGAGTATGTTCCCGGTCTCCCTGAGTCTCAGTTTCTTCATCTGTAGAAAGGGGACAATAACTACCTCATTAGGTTTTGAGGATCACCCAGGACCATTGCTTGGTGCATGTAGACACTCAGTACATTGCATCTGGCAGTATTATTTTCCATACCTTGCTGTAGAGCTCCAAGGTGTAGTGAGGCCGCCAGCTGTGGTGAGGCTGGCATCCCTCCACTTTGAGATTGAGGTAGGGAGAACTGCGGCGTGTCCCAGACCTGCCTGGATTCCTGTGACATCTTTGCTTCATTCAGCACATGCCCTTTGAGCAGCCTGGGGCATGCGCACCCATTGGAAGAGGATGCCTTTGGGTTTAATAACTTGTGCATTTAATAATCAGCCTGTTTGGCTGAGTGATATGGCAGCAGCAGATTGATTTTATTGGGGCAGAAAAAGAGCTGTGTGCTTCTCCGAGTAGCCCTGAGTCACAGACCGCCAATTTGTTATCTGCACGTATGCATAGTCAGCTGTGCACAACCTCCTCTTCCCTGCCCAGCTGCTCTGGTGTGATTCATTCTACAAGTATTTGAGTACCTACTGTGTTCCAGGCACAGGACAAAGTACCAGGGGAAGATACATTGATGAGCGGAAACAGACCTGAGCCCTGACTTCATGGAGTTTGTGAGGTTGTGGGGGAAACAGGCATTAAGCAAATGAGGGTAACATTATAATCAGTGCAAGGCTATGAAGAGCAAGTACATGGGGCTACTGAAGCAGGTACTAGAGAGATTTGACCTAAGCTGGAAGTCCACGGAAGGTTCCCAAAGAAGCAGCAAGTGAGCTGAAGGAAGGCCAAAGTGGTGAGGAGTGGGTGAGGGCAGGACCTGACTCTTGTGCTGTCCCCTGAGCCCAATACCCTTCCTTCATTTTCTTGGTCCTTTAGGAGGCAGTTAATCCTCTTGCAGTCAGTCTTGTTGTTATAATTTCAGATGTATGCTATTTCTTTTTAATTGCATAGTTTTCAGGGCAAAAATAAAGTATGGCCTCTACTTTAGGAGTTCAGCAATATAAACTGCAGCCACTTGTTGGATATCAACTGCGTGCCAGACACAGTGTGCGTTTTCATTGAATCCTCTCAACCCTGGAAGGTCAGTATAAGGATTCCCAGGTGAAGAAACTGAGGCTCGGAGAAAGGCTAAGTAACTTGGGCTTTTGTCTCATGTTGGTTACTGATTAGAAAGCTGGGATTTTAACCCTTTGGCCCATTGCCAAACACTCTTGTGTCCTCTGCCTCTCCCTCTCACAGACAGCTTTGTGGCTTGACCTGGGGATCCAACCACTATCTCCATGTCACATCTGAGGGAAAATGCAACCTGAGTTCCAACCCTCCAACATGACCATGAACTTTTGGCGCATGACCTGTTTATCATTTGAGGGCTGTTGTCTTAATTCTGTGTCAGACTGGCATTGAGACTAAGTGGATCTGTCTCGCAGTGGTTTTAAAATCACCTTTTCAGTTCAAATCCATAATTAATGGAAGATGGTCCTGGAAATACTCACTTGAGGTGAGTAACAATGGACCAGATAAAAAGAAAGTCAATTTCACCCCTATTGCGGCCAGTATCCCCATGGACCGTAGGGAAAAGACATGGGTGTGGGCTGGTAACTTTTAATTATTTAGAGTTAAGTCTCTCATTTTCATGTGCTTTTCATGCGTTTTCATGCGCTTTCACTCATTTCATGTTAATGAGTGGGCTCTGGGTAGGGGTAATCTATGCCAGTTACTTCATCTATCTGAGCCTCAGTCTCCTCTGTAAAATGGGATAATGCAGCTTATCTACTTCAGCATTGCTGTGAGATTCAAATGAACTACAGAGCCCTAGGATTAGAAGAGGGTATCTCTAAGATAATACATTTGTAAGTGTTTTGTAGGCCTGTGTATACGCTGCTACTTTTATTGATTTACCACCATGGTTCATATTATTATTAATAGCACAACACACTGGTTCTTAAACTTGAGCTATATTAGAATGACCTGGAAGGCTTGTTAAGACACAGATTGCTGGGCCCCTCCTCCAGAATTTCTGATTCAGAAGCTATAGGGTGGGGCCAGAGGATTTTTATTTCTAACAGGTTCCCAGGTAATGCTGCTGGGCTGGTGACCACACCTGGAGAACCACACCACCCAGATCTGGAGCTGCCAGGCCCAGTTGGTGCCTCAGGCCTAGAGAGTGACAGGTAAAACCCACTGACCTTGGTGGAGGGTGGGTGTGGATGTCAATTCAGGGCTATCATGTGGCCAGACAGAGCTGAGTTGGCATTGGCGAGCCTAAGTCAGGGACTGTGATGTCTGGAGCAGGGTGGAGGCAGCTTCTCTGCTCCCTTGGGTCCCTCAGGACTTAATATGGCCACTGGCAATCACCATTGCTTGGGGCTGTGGTGTGTGGTGCAGAAGGTACCTCTCTCATAGGGTGCTTTAGGCCAAACTTAGATAGACCTATCCGCATTGGTGAACTCCTTCCTTCTTGAGGCTAACTCTGATTCATGCAAACTCAAGCCCCCTTGGGCTTCTGTAAAGAAATCACCTTCTTTCTAATGATTTTCCAAGGGTGCAGTGAAGGAAGAGTTTCCCTGTGAGGCTGGGTGACCGATCATCATATCCTGTCTCTCATCCTAAGAGATTTCCTACTTCCTGCTCCAGCCACACTCCTTCCTGCCCCCCAGCCCATGTTTGATTTCTTCTTAAATCTCTTTCTTAATTGAGATAGACAGCTTTTTACAAAATTACCCCCTATTTCAGAAGAGGACAGGCTGGAGCAGGCTAGTAGCAATTATCGCACTTTTGGGATCATATTGAGTGGCTTGTTAAAGATGCAGATTCCCTGGCTATCCCCTCAAATGTTTTGATTTCTCAGGTCTGGAGAGATCTCAGAAATTCTGATGCAGGGGTCTGAGAACCATACTTAGGGAGATAATCCAAGAGAATTGGATTTGCTTTTCAGTCTGCTGACATGTGGATACCACTTTACTCCAGCTACCCAGTGCCCACGAGCCCCTGCTTGGACATCTGTCCTCTTTAGAGTCTCTGCCTGAAAGCCTATACCCCATATTTGAGAGACGAAGCCATAGTGTGGGAGGGGAGTGGGGCTTGCTTAAGGGTTGCTTTCTTGGTCAGCCAGCTTCAGAGTTTCCATTATGGCCTCTAAAGAGGTCTTTTTACCTGCAGTGTCTTCCATCAATATTCTGCCTCGTATACACGCTACTTCTGCCTCAAGGCCCAGTATGACTCTGAAGTCACAGTGACTTTTGTAGCCCATACTTGGTTCCTTCTCACAACTTCTCTATGAATGATGATGGGTCTTTTGGTTTTTCTTTTGCCTTGTATGGCTGTCTGATTAGCTTCCATTGGACTGACTTTATTTCTGAAATTATATTGTAAGCGTCATGGAGATTGTGGGGTCTGCATGGTGTTGGGCATGCAGTTATCAGTGATTATGGATAACTTGGTTCACCATGATGTTTCTGGGATAGAATGACCTCTGTTTGATACCTGGTTTGACAGATATCAAAACCATGGCAATAAGGGTCTAGAATTGGCCTGATTTCCACAGTATCTCTTAGATGCAAAGACATTTTAGGCACAGGGCTTTGAGTATCAGTGCCATCAAATAGTACTTCCGGGGGAACCCCAGGCAAGTCGTGGTCCTAACTGAAACCAGAGGTTTTAGCCAGAAATAAACCAGCATCAGGAAGAGAGCTGGTCAAACACTGTTCCACTGCATCAGTGGGTGGCAGAGGCTGCTGGCAGGACAGAGTTAGCTGGCATCAGTCACAGCAGAAGATGACTCATAAGGCTAGTTGAATGTGTGTGTATGAGTTTGTGTGTGTCAGAGAGAGACAGAGAGAAAAAAGATTCTTACTTCAAACAGCATTCTTCCCGTGTCTCCTGAGGATGTATTTTTTTTCCCTCAAATGTTTCTTTTTTCTACGTAATAGTCAATGTTCAAGATTTTGTAAAAAAAAAAAAAAAAAAAAAAAAAAAAAAAAAAAAA
>NW_016811667.1:580408-688945 GCF_001698545.2 Rhinopithecus bieti
AAAAAAAAAAAAAAAAAAAAAAAAAAAAAAAAAAAAAAATTAGGAAGTAATCCAAGAATCCAGTATTCAAAAGGGCCTGGGCAAATTGTCAACATTTTGTCAATGGCTCTTTCTAGCCTGAGTTGCTTGTGTGGTGTGCCAGATCTATCCAACAAGATTGCCATTTGCTTTGCCTGTTCTTTGCTCTCAGTCTAAATAACTTCTCAATTCATTCTAGTCCTTTTAAATTTTCATGGCTTGCTGCATTTTGTTAGCTCACTTAAATTGAGAACATGGAATCAATAACAGTACAACCAGAGACCCAAAGATGGTTGCAAGAGTCTTTTCTAGATGGTCCCATCTGGCCCACAAAGATCTTGAGCTCCTTGGTGTCAGAGTCCTAAGCCCAGGTGTCCCATGTCTGGTGAATTTAATTTTCTTCTCCCAGCCCTGCACCTACCATCTTTGCGATCCTGCTTTCCCTCTGCTCTTCCCTCATCCAAACTGAGGTCTGACCTATAGAGAGAAATAGGTTTCTCAGGCCTGAGGTAGATGGAACCATTTAAGTACAAGGAATCCGGTGTGGAAAGGGGTGTTGTTCAGATTGCATTTAAAAATGGTTTGGGAATAACACTGGCTGTGAAAACATTATCAAAAATCTGCAAAATCAACACTCTTTCTTCCTGGTAAACACGAAGGGCTCGGCAGCTGCACCTCACTCACATGTGTTTGGCCAACTGCTACTTGGGACATTGTGCCTCCCTCAGTGGCTCATGGGTGCTGATTGAAGCCAGGATTGGCTCTTTGCTGGATCGAAAGGTGTCTCAATGATCTGAAATGCCATACCAGTCAAGGGTACAGTTGAACTTAACTTTAGCATATACCCGTCCATCTGGGTTACATGGACACTTTGACGCGTCCCACATCCCTGTTGAGGTTTCACTGCGTCAAGACCCAGGGCAGGCAGAACTGACCCTCCTGCTTAGGCAAAGGTGACTTGTGGGTGATTTCTTTCCGTCAGAATCCTCACCCTCTCAGTCACCCCATAACCTTATACAAGAGAATTTGTTGGGAGAATCAGCCCACACACAGGTTTGAAGCAAATCCAAAAGGAACATTTGCCACTGTATGAAACTTGTCTCATCTTGCTGCTCTTCGATGAGGACTGGTCCACTACTTCTCCCTGACCCCCCAAGTTGCCAATATCATTTGCGGAAAACTTACTGTTTGGAAATTTACTGGTTTCCCAGAACAGGAGCTATTTGCCTGAGTTTCTTTTAGGGAAGGCTGAACTGCCTTTTTGGCACTCCTAGTCTTCCTTTCCTTTTCCCCCGTGTGTCTTCATAAGGAGATGGCTTGGAAATAGTTACCAAGAAGAATGCAGCTGTGTACTCCAGTCTGATTTCCTGGAGCTTGAGCTGTGTCAGAGGGCTCGGATTCTGTTTTTGACATGGACTCAGGGATGCGCTGCAGATACAGCAGCAGGTGGGCTGAATTCAGGGAAGCATCTAACCAGAAACATGTGGCTGAAATAGGATGTGGGCGCTGGATGATAAGGCTACAGGTAGATGCACTGTTGGCTGAATTATTAGATCAGATTTACATCCTCAATTCAGGAGGCTTCTTATGGTGCTTAGAATTGTGCCTGGACCTGTTCTGGTCTTTTGTTTTTTTTCTGAGACAGTCTTGGTCGGTTACCCAGGCTGGAGTGCAGGGGTACAATCTTGGCTCACTGCAACTTCCGCCTCCTGGGTTCAAGCAATTCTCCTGCCTTCAGCCTCCCGAATAGCTGGGACTACATGTATGTGCCACCATGCCTGGCTAATTTTTGTACTTTTAGTAGAGATGGGGTTCTGCTCTGTTGGCTCTGGTCTCGAACTCCTGATCTCAAGTGATCTGCCTGCCTTGGCCTCCCAAAGTGCTGCGATTATAAGTGTGAGCCACCACGCCTGGCCCTGGTCATTTTTGATCAGATGCTGGAGCTCTGGAGGGCAGCCCTGTGAAGTGGGCAGATCTCTCAGAGCTGGGAGAGAGAGCTTACACTTCAAAGAGTGATCAGCACCTAACAGCTCTTTTAACATGTGTCTAGCATCTAGGTTACAAAAAAATCCTATATGTATAGGATGGGGGTGACCTGATTTTAAAAGAAGCTCTTGTGAAGAAAGACTTAGCCATTTTGGATGACCAGAAAAAGAAGGCCCTCCTTAGAGGGCTGGAGGAAGAGATGGTTCTTTAGCAGCGTGCTCTGATAGCTTTGGGTTTGTCTTCTGGGGCAGGTGACTCTCCCGAATGGGGTGATGCCGGGCTCGTACTTCAGGAGCAGAGTAAGTTGGCTGTGACGCTAACCCTCTTCCTACTAGCTGTCTCTCCCCTAGAAAACTACCCTCTCCCCTATGCAAGGCCTCTTCCACGTCTATACTGTCTTCTCCAGGCAGGAGCCAGGGCTTTTCTCATTTCTGAGGGTTTCCAACTCAGTCCCAAAGGCTGTAGCTGCCTTTGATGTTGAGAAACAACAACAAAAACAAGCAAGAAACAAGGCAGCAACATAGGCTTTAGGAGACATATCAACAGGCCGGGCATGGTGACTCAAGCCTGTAATTCCCACACTTTGGGAAGCCAAGATCGATTGATTAAGGCCAGGAGTTCGAGACCAGCTTTGGCAACATAGCATGACCCCATCTCTGCAAAAATAAAAGTAGAATTAGCTGGATGTAGTGGTGCATGCCTGTAGTTGGAGTTACTTAGGAGGCTGAGGTGGGAGCATGGAGCCTCCCTTGAGCCCGGGGTGTTGAAGCTGCAGCGAGTCCTGATCTTGCCGCTGCACTCCAGCCTGAGCAACAGAGTGAGATCCTGTTGCTCAGGAAAAGAAAAGAAAAGAAAAGAAAAGTTATAAACAGAAGGCTTTGTATTTCAGTTTATAACTTACAAATAAGCAGCATTTAATTTGATTTTGCAAATGTAATAAGAATGTGATCTTAGTTCCACATTGCATCAGGTTGCAGGTGGCACGGAAAAGGTACAGGTGTGAGAGAGTGGAATAAAACAGGAAGTTGGGGTGGAGAGGAAAGCTAGTGACAAATAGGGTTGTGGGGAGGAGAAAGCAAAGACAGGCTTGCATGGAATGAGATAAATGTGCATGAGCGGGCTTGTGAGCAGAGTTAGAAAACAGCACAATTTGAGGGGGAACCAGATTTGGTTCTCTTTTCCTTTCCCTTCCCATCCTCACAAGGGTCCTCTCTTAATGCTGTAATTTATGTCCAGAAAGTCTGACAAATTACATCTTCGCTTTCATTTTTCTTCCACTTAAAAAAAAATTTTGACAGGGTCTCTTTGTTGTCCAGGCTGGTCTCGAACTCCTAGGCTCAAGTGATCCTCTCCAGTAGCTGAGACTACAGGTGTGAGCCACCATGCCTGGTAATACCTTCACTTTCCAAAAACTTTTGACAACCTGACATACCTACCTGTCCCTTTAGAATGAACGCTTGATATTGACCGATGGGTGCTGTAAGAAGCAAAGATGCAATTTATTTAATAATCTTCCAAATAAAATGCTTTTTCTCAGGAGTTCAAGACCAGCCTGGCCAACATGGTGAAATCCTGTCTCTACTAAAAATGCAAAAATTAGCTGGGCGTGGTGGCAGGTGCCTGTTATCCCAGCTACTTGGGAGGCTGAGACAGGAGAATCCCTTGAACCTGGGAGGTGGAGGTTGCAGTGAACTGAGATTGCACCATTGCACTCTAGCCTGGGCGGGAGAGTGAGACTCTGTCTCAAAAAAAAAAAAAAAGCTTTTCTCCCCAAACAAAACCTTATTGTCTTTAGATGAGCCCAAAGAGTTAAAGAAAATTGTCTGTATTGATACATGAATATACATATACACATATATATAAAGAGAAAAGGAAATGCCTTCATATCATCCAGCAGTTTTTTTCTAGGTGGTAATTTTATGACTATTTTTTCTTTTTTTGTGGGGGAAGGGTGAGTTATTTTCTGTCTTTTTAAAAACAATGAACAGTATTACTTTAATCAGAAAAGGAGTTATTAAGATGTAATGCTCTGGTTGAAACATATGGATAAACTATTTAAATACAGTATTATCATTTACCAAAAGTATTATTTACTTTTTATAGCTTAAGTTTGGAAATGCATGCATTTAGTGTATATTAGCCCTTCCCCTGCTTTCTTCTAGCTTTTAAAATTTGTATTTTTTTACCAAAGTTACACTGGCATAGAGTTTCAAGAATCAAATATTTCTATAGGACCACAGTCTCCGGCACCGTCACCTTTAGCCCCCTGCTGCCTGGGTGGCAGCCAGTTTAAAATCTTAGCTGATTCTTTTGATATTTACTTCCACATTTGATAG
This sequence comes from Rhinopithecus bieti, assembly GCF_001698545.2. Classification (NCBI taxonomy): domain Eukaryota; kingdom Metazoa; phylum Chordata; class Mammalia; order Primates; family Cercopithecidae; genus Rhinopithecus; species Rhinopithecus bieti. The sequence continues at coordinate 584,749 of NW_016811667.1, forward strand.
TAAACTGTATGTTTTACTTCCTTTTGGTAGTAAACCTGTCTTTTGGACATCATCTGCTAACTTATCACCATGTAAGATGAAGATTTGGTTCTCTTTTCCTTCCCTTTCCATCGTCGTTTTGTTTTGTTTTTTTTTTTTTTTTTTTGGAAGAAAATCCTGTCTTCTTCTCTGAAAATCTTGGGTGTCAGGCCTTATCCGAGAGGGACAAGGTTTCCTTATTTGGAATAACGTGTGCATTCTTTGGCCTTTTGTGATTTTGCCAGTAAGACTTTTAAAGTCTGCTCCAAAACTCTTAAGTTATTGGCTTGAATTGGGCCATCTGTTGCTATGAGCTCTGTAGACCAAATAAAACCAGGGGATTGTCAGAATCTGGATTGAATTTAAGGCATCTCCTGGAGGTTATTTTTTGGACCAAATTACAGATTGCCAATTATTTTATTATCCTTTGGTCATAAAAGTAGAGTGTAGAGAAAATATACAACCCTAGTTCATTGTTTGCTAGACTCTGGAAAACTTGGCGGGGGTGGGGTGGGGTTCCTAGAAGGCATCTTCCTTGAGCTCTCAGTTTCAGAAAACTCTCAAAAGATGTCTTCTGTTCATATTTGGTGATGTACAGGGTTTTGGGGGCAGTGGTGGAGATGCCTGTGTCTGGGGGACCCAGCTGGATTTGTATAAAGTCCCAAGAAGTGCCCCTTTTCTAGAAGGGCTGCTACAGTCCAATCTCTGGAACATGGACTGTTATCTGAGCTCTGACAGTTTTACTTTGTTCCCAGGGCCACCCCCAGTCACCTCCAAATTCTTTGTATAATTCCAGAGGCCATTCCTCTGGGTTTATCCTGCTTCCTCCATGCTAGTGAATAACTCCCACCTCCTGCCCTTTGTCTCTCTATTTATGGCCCTTCTGAGTTCTGGAGAAGACTTCACTGGGACTGACGTCAGTGAGCTTAACATCTTTCTCATTAATGAGGAATGAGAGAAGGCAACAGGACAATGCCCCCATGGCTTCCACTGTAAGAAACTTGAAGACTCTGGATCTTAAAGTTATTAGAGCAGTTGGAAGCCACATGGTTTTAACAGCTCTACTTGTGTACCTCTGGTAATGAGCAACTCACTGTCTAGGAGCCACTCTTTCTAATGTTGGATAGCTGTTCTCATTGGAAAGCTCTTTCCCGCTCATCTGACATTCTTGTCTGGAACTTTCATCCATTTCAGAGGATAGGACCATTCTTGATGGTACAGTTTGTCCAACCAGTCAACATATTACTCTTCCTTTTGTTCTGACATAAGTGGTATAAAATGAGGTAATAGATGCATTTTGGGAAATGTAATGGCACTATACAAATGCAAGAAACATTATTGATTGGCTTTTATGGCTTAGATGAGTCTGACTTGAACTTTCAGCATCATATACTCCATTAGTTGAGAACATTGCAGTGACCTTTTTTAGGAAACAGTTTCCTGGAGATTTAGTCAGTGTAGAAAAATACCATATTTAGCCTTTATTCCACAAAAGTGTCAAATATTTATATGTCTGAATAGTCTGGGCTGGGTGTGCCAGCTCACACCTGTAATCCCAGCAGTTTGGGAGGCTGAGGTATGAGGATTGCTTGAGCCCAAGAGTTCAAGACCAGCTTGGGCAAAACGTTAAGATCCCGTCTCTACAAAATACTAAAAAAATTAACTGGGCATGGTGTTGCACGCCTACAGTCCAACTACTTGGGAGGTGGAGGCAGGAGGTTCTCTTGCACCCAGAAGTTTGAGGCTGCAGTGAGCTATGATCACGCCACTGTACTCCAGCCTGGATGACAGAGTGAGACTCTGTCTTAAAAAAAAAAAAGTCTAGGCCACTACTGTTTTGACTTAGATGCCCTTTAATTTCTTCCTTTCCCTTTCCCTTTCCTTTTTTTTTTTTAATGGAGTCTCGCTCTCTTACCCAGGCTGGAGTGCAGTGGTGTGATCTTGGCTCACTGCAACCTCTGCCTCCTGGATTCAAGTGATTCTCCTACCTCAGCCTCCTGAGTAGCTGGGATTACAGGCGTGTGCCACCACACCTAGCTACGTTTTGTGTTTTTAGTAGAGATGGGGTTTTGCCATGTTGGCCAGGCTGGTTTCGGACTCCTAATCTCAGGTGATCCACCCTCCTTGGCCTCCCAAAGTGCTGGGGTTACAGGCGTGAGCCACCGTGCCTGGTAGCCCTTTAATTTCTGTGTGTCCCATTTTGTTTTTCACATATCTCCCTCTATGTGAACATGTGTGTATGTTTAGTTTTAAAATTCTGTTTTTTTTTTTAGAGAAGAAAGATATTAAGTAAGAGCTAACTATGATAGCTTTAAAATGAAATTCGGAAGTTGAAGATTAAATGACTTATACATTTTATTAATTGATATTTTCCAGGAAGAAACTATCCTGTTTTGTGCAAGGGAAGATCAGGCTGTTTTTGAGGAAGGGAATATCAGAAGGCTAAGAACAGGCTTTTTGAGTGGTGGCGGCTCTGTAATTCCAGGACCTACCCGTCCCTCACTTCTAGGTGCCTTACTCCTTCCCAAGTCCTCACCCACCTGTGACTAGACATGGTTAGGGAGGAGGACCAGTTTTGTACATACCAGAACAAGTATCTTCTAACTGTATTTGAGTCTTGATAAAAATGAGTCTAACACGCAGCTGTTGTCCGGGTGCGGTGGCTCACGCCTCTAATCCTAGTTCTTTGGGAGGCCGAGGTGGGTGGATCCCCTAAGGTCAGGAGTTCGAGACCAGCCTGGCCAACGTGGTGAAACCCCGTCTCTACTAAAAATACAAAAATTAGCCGGGCGTGGTGGTGTGTGCCTGTAATCTCAGCTACTTAGGAGGCTGAGGCAGGAGAATCGCTTGAACCCAGGAGGTGGAGGTTGCAGTGAGCCAAGATCATGCCACTGCCCTCCAGCCTGGGTGACAGAGGGAGACTCCGTCTGAAAACAACAACAACAAAGAAACCATGCAGTGTTACACGTTCTCCCACCTGCCCTAGGACTTCTTTTACCTTCACCCTCAAATGCTTTCTCTTTGGAAAAATCACTTGGGTGCAGTTTGTTGAAACTGGTCAGCAAATTATTGTTTCCATAGCTCTGGCATAAGTCTCATTAGAAATGGTTTTATGAGGCAACCGTAAAAGGAGCTGGTTTTCTCAGTATTTAGAAAACTCTTGTTTTCTAAGTAGTGAGTGTATTGCCAGAGGTTCAGTTTTGTTTTTCTTATGATTTTGATTTATTTGAGTCTGATAGAATGGTATCAGTGACATGAGGAATAATTACAGCATCTTTTGAAATTCTATCCTGGAACCCCACCAGGAACTGACCCAGATTGGTGCCAAGGTACACATAATAGGTTTTAGGTTTTGAAAATACTTGTTGGAAATGCTAGGCTTTTTGATACTTAAAGACCATTGTTTTAGTGGGTGGAGTTCTTTTTTGATCCTCTAAGTTTAAACTTTTTAGTTCGGGGTGGCCAGTGACCGTCCTGTGTTGTGAGAGTTTAAGAGGCCTCTGAGAAGCAAGACCTGCACGTGTGTGTGTGTGCACACATGTGAACATACTCACATTTGCACTGTCTTCATTTTGCTGACAAGTTTTAAGCTTTTCTGGACTTTCTGCTTTTATTGAATCTTCAGAGATGCTTGCTATCTTAGGAAATTTAGTATGATATTAAGTCTTTAAATAAAGATAAAATAATTTGCTTTAAACCAAGAAAAGAGAGAGAGAGAAAGAGAGAGATTGGCAGCAATAAATTAACATGATAACATTGGTGGACAGATTCTTGTGTTTTCTCTGAGACTTCCTTTGTTTTCCCAGCTTTCTATGATTAACATGTATTACTTTTATATTAGAGAAAACGATGTGTAAAAAAGCATGGTTGCTTTGAAATTCATTCTCAGTCTGCCGATGGGATAACAAGGTAGAGAATACAGGAGGGATGACAGATTGGAGCTTAGGGACGTCGGGAGCCAGGGCTGCCATGGGAACTGTTGTTCCCAGCCTTTTTGTCAGCAGAGACGCCCTTCTTTTGTTTTTATACTTATTTATTTTTCTTCTAAATACCCCTTGCTCTGAAAAATTTCATCCAACCCAACACTGTGTTTATTAAGTAATAATATATTTCCCCACTCTTGATCAATCGAAGATAGACTTAACTGCCTATTAGAGTTACCCGAGTCTTTATGGAGTTGCTACTGTTCCAGCTGAGAGTAAAGATGTGTGATGTTTGAATTGACTCTTGTGTTAGACATTCATCTATGTCCTCTACATTCATTTCTACCTGAGTGGAATTTTCTGGGCTGTGGACCCAAGGCTGAGGCTCTGCAGGTAGAGCTCTTCTGTGTTTTGGACCTAGGATCCCCGTATTCCTTCTGACACTGGAGCCCAGAAATAGGCATTTTTTGTGGCCGGGAAATGCCTCCTCCAATCCCTTTTGGTCCTAATCTAAATGAGAAAGAAGAGAGCCAAATTCCCCAACTCCAGTGTCCACATACTCCGGTTTAAACCTACTGCTGTGGAGTCCCGCAGAACACGGGAGGAGGAGCTTCTGGCACCGTTTCCCAGCCCTATATTCCAGTTTTCTGGTCATCCTTTGTGACCCTCCTGCTGAGGAACTGTGAAAACAAAGAATGGTAACCATACAAGGAAGCAATCCAACTCAAACATAATAAAAATTAATTTAAAATGTTAGTGGATCTCTTGTTGAACACCAGTGGGAGAGAATTAAATTATTAATGCCTAGGAAAATGAAATTCTTTCTCCTTCTCTACCACTTGGTATCTCGTACACGATGGCAGCTGCTCTTCTAGAAACTCCCTTTTACTTTTCATCTCCTAACTCTCCACAGCCCTCCAGGAATAGGGGGGCGTAGAAAGCCTCCCATCCCTTTCATCTGGACAGGTAAGGAAGCTAGAGGGGGCACTTGTCTTCTTACAGGATGACCTCAGTTCCATTCCAAGGATAGGGTGTAGAACAAGAGTTTTTAGTTTTTATTGGAACGTGGACCCCTTTGAGAATCTGATAAAAGCTTTGGACACTTTTTCCAGAAAAATTATGTGATAATAACTAACATTTATGTTGTAGACATTGTGCTAAGCACTTAGGTGTATTATCTCTTTTGATGCTCATCACAACCCTGTGAGGTGTAGGCACTGTTGTCTCTGTTCTGCAGATGGGAACACTGAGCCACTGAGATGTTAAAAGATTTGTCCAGGGATACACGTATAAAAAGTTGTGGAGTCTTTGCATATAATTTTAGTTGGTGCTCAGGTTAAGATCTTCAGCTCTAGATTATGAGCCACCACCTGCAATCACTTAAAGACAGATGTCTGTACATGTAACAGGGTAGCAGGTGGATACTAACCCCCAGGGCTGGTGACCAACCTGGTTGTCAGGGTGGTGAAGGAAGGGAAAGGCTGCTCTTGGCTCCCCATTTGCAGAGTCCTCCCCCATCCTCTTCGACCAATTAGGTGAATCTGTGTGTGGGTTTCTAAGTGTCTATGCTTTGCAGTGATCCCACACAGTTATCTAATTGGCATTTAATGTGAGCTGAGAAGTCAGACAATCTGGGCTTCTCTCTTGGTTTTGCTGCCACCAAACTGTGCGACTTGGGGAGTCGTTCAGACCCTGTGCGCTCATCTGCAGACCAGGGAGAATGAACTCTGGACTTCACTGGATTGGGAGGGTCTTGCTACAGTGAGAGGAAGTCACTGCCCTTAATGCATCTTCCTGTGGCCCGTAAGTGAATGACCTGCTAGAAATAGTGTGCACATCTTTTTCTTATTAAGATTAGGGCTCCCAGAAACTGACCCGTGACTGCTGACCACACTTGACATCTGCAGTTTTTGGAGTTGCAGTGAATGTTTTCTTAGAGCTCCAATCAATGATTAGTAATAATTCAGATTTTGTAATAGCTTGTGCCCCCTCTTCTGTCTGCCCTTCTTCCCACCCGTTTGGCCATGACCCCCATGGCAGGTATCCTTAAAATCACAGAGCTGTGAAATGTCAGTGCTGGAAAGGAACTTGATCACCTATGGCCAGCCATGCCATTGTGCAGAAATGGAAATAGGCTCAGAGAGGTGCAGAAACTTGCCCAAGGCCACACAGCTGATCCATAGGAGTAGAGGCTGGGTCATATTCATCATAGTTTCTCTGTTTTCGTCCTCACTGCCTCTCAAACTTCCTCAGTGCATGGAGAATGGAGGAACAAACTATTTGTACAAGCAGAGCCATTTTAGAAGTTCTTCATGGCGCTAGGCCCACAGTTCCTCACTTTCAGGTCATTGTTAACTTCTCCAAGCACCAAAATGAATCTCTGCTATAGACAGAGACCTGGGAAATATCCCTCTCTATTTAATGTGTTATCCCAGGTAATGTAGAGATGGATATAGCCAGGCGGTGTGTTGAGAGACTTTTGGAGGTCAGGGTGGTGTGGTTTATTAATGGCTGTGCTGGAGTTCTCTTTGCAGCAGAGGTCTAATTTGGATATAAAGAGCATCTTTTCTGAAGCTGGGTCCAGCTGATCTGAGTGGTGACATTTAGCACTACTAGGCATTAGCTTCCAGCATCTACCACCTCTTGCCACATGCCACTGTGAGTATTCATGGACTTTCTCCTCTTCTCTCTGCGAAAGAGAATTCTATTGTCTATTACTCAACTTTCCTAGTAACACTACCTTCTAAGGAGAAGTTTCTCTTGGTTAGTTTAGTGCCTGGGCCTTTTTCATATGGAGTCAGGGCAATGAGTAGAGGCTGAATTAGAGAACTAGGAGGTAGGGATGGTCAGAGTGTTTGTGTGTGTGTGTTTGTGTGTGTGTATGTGTATGTGTGTAAGCAGCTACTGGCATCTGAAAGGGCCAATACTTGTAGGTGAGAAGAGAGAATGGAGGCCAAAGGAAAGGAGGAGGGAGAGGAAAGTGTTTATCAACTGGGGTTTAGGGAGAGTGAGGAGATGAAAAGTAAAAGGAAGTTTCTAGAGGAGCTGTCTGTGTTTAGGATATCAAGTGGTAGAGAAGGAGAAAGGACTTTGAAGATACTTTCCTGTGCATTAATAATTTAATTCCCTTCTTTTGGTGCTCCACAAGAGATCCCCTAACATTTTGAGTTAATTTTTATTATGTTTGAGTTGGATTGCTTCCTTGTATGGACACCAAGTGGACACTGGGCTACATGGAGACTCAGTTATGTTCAGGCGACACTGGTCTGTTCTATCTGGGGCTGATGGTGAGGGAATAGAGTGTGAGAAGCACACTCTGGAAGGTGGGTGATGGCGGAAGTGCTCTGTGGCGGGGGGGCCTCGGGCTGATTTGCTGGAGTCAGCTTGTGCTTACTGTTACTTCATTCTGCACAAATCCCAGATCATTTTCCTGTGTTAAAAATAAAGAAACATGTCAGAGTTCTCAGATTCAGTGCTTATTGACTTCATACCCTATCTTCAAAAATAATTTGAGGCAGTTTGAATTTAGTGGGGAAATGTGGTAGTTCATTCAGACTGTATTTTTTCCATAAATAGAAAGGAAATTTGCTTTGAGAAGAAAGAACAGGTTGAGTTTCTAGGCCACATTTTGCTGAAAGAAATATTATTGGGGAAGGATATTTTAATTTTTGTTCTTGAAGAAATTGCTCTTTTGTTCTGCTTTGAGGTGGAGGTGGTTTAGCACAGAGAAGATTTTTAGACCAAGGCAAGGAGCAGTGACTGTTTGGCTTAGATAACGAGAGTGCTTTCTTCTGTCTGTGCCTCGTGGGGTCGAATCGATCTGTGTGAGCTGCCTGTCCAACGTTCACGTTCAGTGAGATGACTTCTTTGAGTGGCTAAAGGCCCCAGAACAAACAGGCTGCTGGGACTTGCAGGTCTGTGCATGGAGCTTCTTTCTGTTGCCTCCTAGAAGGGCAGAGCAATGCTTCTGCGGAAGAGTAACATCCAGAAGACTGACACTCAGAATGTTCAGGCAAGAGTACCAGGCAAGAGCAGGAAAAAAGACCCGCCTGGTACTGCTGGTAAGTAAATAAGCATCACAGTCTTATTTACTTATTTATTTATTTTTTTAGAGACAGGGTCATGCTATGTTGTCTAGGCTGGAGTGCAGTGGCTGTTCACAGGTGCGATCATAGCACATTGCAGCCTTGAATTCTTGGCCTCAAGCCATTTTCCTGCCTCAGCCTCCCGAGGAGGTGGGACTACAGACCCACACCACCATGCCTGACTTCAGCAGGGTCTTTTTAGCCCATTGGCCAAGCTGTTGGGTACCTTGAAATTGTCCATATTTTTTGACCACCGTAAGGGGCCTTGTGTGAGGGCTGCCTTCTGCTGTTTGTGTGAGGGAAATGTCAGCTGCTTTCCGATGTTTGAAGCAGTGCCCAGGGCAGACGGTGATTGCCTACCTAGGTTTGAAAGATCTCAGGAAAGCAGCCTTATGCTGGAAAAAGGCCTGTGACCAGTTCCTGGTCTCTCCGTGGGCCACACCTGCCTTGTTCAGGCTGGTCTGTCTGACTGGCTGGGGAAGTCCCCAGGGAGTCTTGCTGATATTGGTCACTGTTTCTCAGCTGTGTCAGTGTTTCTCAAAGTGACTTCTAGACCCCAGGCATCAGGATGTTCTGAGGCACTTGTGGGAAATGTGTGTACCTGGACCCATACCAGGTGGACAGAGTCAGAAGCTCTGGGGGGTTCGGGCTTCCCAGATAATTCCTTTTACCCTGTAGATGGAGAACCACTGCCCTACTTACTACCACTGTGCAGAACTGGACATTGTGGTTAGTAAATTTGAAGCCAGATGATCCTGGACTCAAATTTTGTGTCCTTAAGGAAGGCAGGGAAGGAAGAAGAGCCGGCAGTGTGCAGGTGTTGAGTACCAGCTGGGAGAAGATGTGTGGTTAGTGCTTCCAGCTCTCTTCTTTTATGTGCACTCAGCAGCAGCCCAGGGTGTGGATGCTATCGTACAGGGGAGGAAACTGAACATCAGAGATTGAGAACTCGTTTAACATCACACAGTTGGTAGGTGGAAACCAGTGTGGCCAACCTTCTTGCCTTTTCAGTTATGACTGTAATCCCCACTCTAGAATGATGAGTGTCTCTTTGAGTCTGGCTGTGCAGTAGACATATGATACGAGCTACATAGGTAATTTAAGACTTTCTAGTAGCCACGTTAAAAAAGTAGAAACAGACAAAATTAATTTTAACAACACTTTTTTTCTAACCCAGTATATCCAAAATATTATCATCATTTCCATATGTAATTGTATAAAAAAAAAACCTCTCAGATATTTTACATTCTTTTTAAAAATTCTGAGTCTTCAAAATCCAATGTGTACATGATGCTTACAGCACATCTCAAGTCACATTAACCATATTTCAAGGGCTCAATTGCCACCTGTGGCTGGTGGCTGGTGACGTATGTCCTACCCTGCTGTCCAGGTAGCCAGGGATCAGAGTTTTCTAGATCACTGGTTTCCAGGCACCCCAGGATGGATTCATGCTGGGCAGACTGCTTGCGTGTCACCTGAGGAGAGGATATTAAAATTCATCCATCAGGCTGGAGCCCCAGGTGATCTTTTTGTGTAACCTGGTTGGAAATGGCTGTGCTAAAAACATTCACTGGCAGTTTACTTGGGTTGTCTGTGACTATGCCCGCCCCCTTTTCAGGGACAGTTGCATTCCAAGCACGTTCTCTAGGAGTGGGTGGGGTGATGAGGTGGTAAGAAAGGTGGGGGAATGCACACCCTGAGGGTCTTTTCCCTGCCTTACTAAATAGAACTATAGTTTCAGTGGAGAAAAGAAACCCTATTTATTTTCCTGAATGTGATCTTGCATAAGGGGTGGAACCTTTCGTTTTGATGGCTGAGAGCAGGATCCTGTGTTCTCAGGAAAGGCGAGATGAAAGAACCAACATACTTAGGGAGAATGAGATATTGTGTACTTAAGCTGTGTTCTTTTCCAGTGGTTTGATTTTAAAGTTTATTTGCTGACTTAGAGTAAGAAATTGGGTCCAGGAGTCTAAACCTCAAATGCTTCAGAGGTCAGGCAGGTAGCACGAGATGAAGGGTAAGAGATTGAAGACCAAACTGTTAGGAATGTTCTCCTCTCTCACAAAAATGTTGTGGTCTTCCTTTTTTCTGGAAACATAAGACTCTTGACCTTTCGTTTTCCTGTTTTTGATAGATAAATATTTATCTTTTGTAAGAGAAAACCCAGTGCATGCAGTTGGGATCAATGGCAGCCAACACTCAGCTTTGGTGTTAGGGAGATGAATCGGAGAGCCATGGCCGTTTACAGGGCAGCAGCTACCACCTGGCTCCATCCAGTTGTTATCCTTGAGGCCTAGTGTTGCCAGATCCTGTTGTTTTTAAGGAGAAGCCACATTTTGAAATTATAAAAGGTTTGGCTTTATAAATTTTATTGTAATTTAAAAATCATTATAAGGCCGGGCATGGTGGCTCGTGCCTGTAATCCCAGCACTTTGGGAGGCCGAGGCTGGCAGATCACTTGAGGTCAGGAGTTCGAGACCAGCCTGACCAACATGGTGAAACCATATCTCTACTAAAAATACAAAAATTAGCTGAGCGTCGTGGCGGGCGCCTGTAATCCCAGCTACTGGGGAGGCTGAGGCAGGAGAATCGCTTGAACCTGGGAGGTGGAGGTTGCAGTGAGCCAAGATTATAGCCCTGCACTCTAGCCTGGGTGGCAGAGCAAGACTCTGTCTCAAAAAAAAAAAAAAAGAAAAAGAAAAAAATCATTATAGACTCACAGGAAGTGGCAACAAATGGTACAGAGGGATCTTGTGTGTCCTTCACCCCACTTCTCCAGTGTTAATATTTTATGTAGGCATAGTATGACATCAAAACCAGGAAATTGATGTTGCTGCAATCTATAGTTCTAATTCAGATATCACTTGTGTTGTATGTACTCATTTGTGTGTGTGCACACGTGTATGTAATCCTATGCAGATTTGTATAATCACCACCATAATCAAGAAAACCTTTGAGACTGGGCACTGTGGCTCATGCCTGTAATCTCAGCACTTTGGGAGGCTGAGGCGGGAGGATTGCTTGAGTCCAGGAGCTTGAAACCAGCCTGGGCAACATAATGAGACAACATCTCTATAAAAAAATAAAATAATTTAAAAGAAAATCTTTGGCTTTTGAATTATGTATGCAAATATAACATATTGAAAACTTTGTTAGGTCTAAAGAACATGCCATGGGCCTGGTGTGGCCTGCTGGACCTCCAATTTTCAACCTCTATTCTAGTCTAGCCCTTTCTTTCTTTTATTCAGATAAAATTCACATAACACAAAATTCATTGTTTTAATCATTTAAGTAGACATTTTTTTTTAGTATATTCACAAAGGTTTGCAACCATCACTACTAATTCCAGAACATTTTTGTCACCCCAAAAAGACGCTCCATTTAGCATTTTCACTCCATTCCCCTCTACCCCTTTCCCTGATAACCAACAATCTACTTTCTGTCTCTATGGATTTCTCTATTCTGGACATTTCATGTAAATGGAATCATATAGTATGTGACCATTCCTGTCTGACTGGGCCTTTTATCTTACACAAGAAGAGACTTAGGGCCAGAGAAGGAAGGTGTCATGCCCATAATTATACTGCTGGCAAGCGCCCTAGTCTGGACTTGAACCCAGAACCAGTACTCTTCGTACCATACCTTTCTGCCTGTTAGCATTCAGGTCTTCAGTTTTATGACGATGATGATAAAACTACCACCCCAGCTATTTCTTATCAGTTGGCTTAAGTAAGCAAGCATAATAACAATAGTTCTGTTACTTGTACTGAGTATTAATATTCTGCAAAGAGTCACTTTGGAAATGGGAATCGTCAAGGAGCAAACAAGGTAGTTTAGTTCAGTGTGTGTTTATTGAGTGCCTACTATGTGCCAGGCTCTGGGCCAACAGGGATGAATTGGATGGGTCCCAACCATCAAGGGGCAGTCATTTGGGGCAAACAAAGAAGTTAAAGATAATTTCCAGATGTTGAAGGCAAATATGACTGTGGGGCAGAGGGAAAGGGTATCAGTTCTAGCCTGGGGGTGGGGTGGTGGTGCTGGTGGGGTATGACTTAAGGGGTGGAAGGAAGCTAACAGGTAATGAGGCAGCAGAAAGATGTTTTAAGCAGTAGAGACCTGAGCAAAGGTTTAGGCATGGTGGATCCAGAGAGCTGAGCCATGAGCTCATTGGTGGTGATGGAGGGCGAAATAGGGTATTGGAGATATGGTTCGAGGGGTGGGCTTGGGTTAGATTCTTGAAGGTCTTGAAGTCATAAAAGGTCAGACACCCCTGTGGATGTCTGAATTTTTCAAGCTGAGGATGGCTGAATGGAGGCAGAGTAAGAGAAGCCAAACATGGGAACTGGGTTTCCTGGGAAATACCCAGGTCTGAACAATTGGGGTGGAGCTGGGGGTATATGGTGGTGGAACCAGTATCTAAGTAGCAACAGACTTGAGAAGAATCAAGACAAGAGAAACCAAGAGACCCAAGAGAGGCCATGGTGAAGTCCTGCCCATGCTTCATGCCATGATGAAGATGCCATGGGGCATCTTTAAAGGGCTCTCAGGCCTGTTCCCACTGGCCTGCCGCCTCCTCCTTGTTTACCCGCCCACCCACTCAGCAACGTTTTACTGAGTACTTGCTATGTGTAGTGTTGCTGGGGGTATAGCAGTAAACAAGTTGGGCAAGATTCTTACCGCCTAAAGGGAAATATGGATAAATAAGATAATTACAGATTGTGAGAGGGTCTACAAGGAAAGCGACTTTTGCTGGTGAGAGTAAGGTTAGGGAGTCTGGGCTGGCCCCAGTGAAAAAGCATATTTGATCTGAACTCTCAAAAGTGAGAATGCTCTCTTTCCCTGGTGAGAAAAAGGGGAAGAGCTTTGCAGGCAGAGAGAACAGCAAATGCAAAGACCCTAGTGGGGAAGGACCCTCTGGCATGGGGTACCCTGGGCTTTGTCGAGATTTTTTCAGGGGGTCTCAAATCAGATAGAACAGGTTTCTGGAGATCTGGCCCTACACTGTCTTAGGGAGGGGAGGAGAGAGAACCATTAGCTTTGGGAGGAAGAATACATATCCTAGTGGAGGAAAAAGTGTGAAGTCATTGTGAATCATTGAAAGTAGGCATGCTTTCCTTTTTTTTTTTTTGAAGGGGGAGCTAAACTCATTTTGCTATTTTTCAACTAATTTCGTTATACTTTATGAGCTTTGTGTCATTCAGAGAACTTGGAAACATTCATTCTCCCTCCTACTAAATCAGCAGAGTAGGTGGAAGAGCTTTAAAAAGCTCTTGAGGATTCATCTTCCTTTGCCAATGGATGCAGGAGGAGGACAGCTGGGCAATGGGAACACAGCCAGGAGGTGGTTGGGAAGTGGGAGCCACCTCAGCACTGAGGACCTGGGAAGCTTCAGCGGGGTTCACATCCTGGAGATGTTGGCACCGGTTATGGCCCCAGTGGGTTTTGTTATGGAAAAGAGAGAAGTCTTTTTCAAGGTTAGAAAAGGGATTCATTTTGCATATTAGAACATCATCTTAAATAAAATAATGCAGTGTGATTTAAAAAAAAACTGCCCATGGTGGGGCACAGTGGCTCACACTTGTAATCCCAGCACTTTGGGAGGCCGAGGCAGGCGGATCATGAGGTCAAGAGTTCGAGACCAGCCTGGCCAACATGGCGACACCCTGTCTCTACTAAAAATACAAAAATTAGCTGGGCATGGTGGTGCGTGCTTGTAGTCCCAGCTACTCAGGAGGCTGAGGCAGGAGGATTGCTTGAACCTGGAAGACTGAGGTTGCTGTGAGCTGAAATCATGCCACTGCACTCCAGCTGGTGCGACAGAGTGAGACTCTGTCTCAAAAAACAAACAGAAAACAAAGAACAAAAAAACACTGCCCAAACATGAAATAGATAACTTCTGGTTTGTTTCCTTCCCAAGTTGGTCAGCCTCAGGGCCAGTTGGGTATTTTCTCCCCTGGACTGCCTGCGTTTGTTGATGGAAGAGTTGGTATTTGTGGAGGAAGAAGGAGAAGAGAATATGTTGTGAGCTCAGAAAGCAGCTTGGGCCTTGGATTTGGAACAAGGAGAGAGGGACCGAGTCTGAGCTGAGTGGCATGAAATTTGAGGTGTATTTTGAAGGAAACCTGAGGGCTCCAAGGTGCTATATTGGGATACCGTGAGCCAGTCAAACAAAGACCCCTTAAAATTTTAAAACAATAGCAGTAACAAGGCAAAGCAGAAATGATCATATGGATCCCTGTCCATATATAGGCTAGTGGGACAACAATGTGAAAATGTAAGTGATTCATGCTAGGAAGGAGAGATACATGGGCTATGAGAACTTGTAACAGGAGAGGCCAGAGTGGTCCAGAGTGGGTCGGGTGGTCTGGATTGATGTTTGGTAGGAATGAGGGTGGCAGAGGCAACTTTCACAATAGTTGGTATTGATCTGTATTCTTGGGATGGGGGACGAATAAGCGAGATGATGGTTCGAGGTCTTTGGCAGGGAGCTGGGACAACTCTTGTGGGGTCTTTTGGATAGTTGGGACAAAAAAAGGTCTTGTTTTAGGCCAGAATATAAAAGTACTACAGGGAAAATTAGTGAATCTTTTAAAAATTGAAGACCACCACCAGGCGTGGTGGCTCATGCCTGTAATCCCAGCATGTTGAGAGGCCGAGGCAGGCAGATCACGAGATCAGGAGATCGAGACCATCCTGGCTAACATGGTGAAACCCTGTCTCTACTAAAAATACAAAATATTAGCCGGGCTTGGCGGCGGGCGCCTGTAGCCCCAGCTACAGGTGGCTGAGGCAGGAGAATGGCGTGAACCTGGGAGGTGGGGCTTGCAGTGCTCCGAGATCATGCCGCCACTGCACTCCAGCCTGGGAGATAGAGCAAGACTCCTTCTCAAAAAATAAGTAAGTAAATAAATAAATAAATAAATATAAAAATAAAAATTAAGGACAACCAAGAAGGGGCAAATTATGATCTTGAGCTTTTCCTAAACTTCCTCCTCCACCATGCTCTTCCAAGTTTGCATTATGGCTCACATGGAGGATCCTTAGGTTGATGGGAACACCTGCCTGTCTCGTTGTTCCTTGCAAGGATAGTATGGATTGCTGCTGGGCCTTGCAATCAGGAAGGTTGACCTTGGTCAGCTGTGGGTTTCTCTGGTGCTGGCTGCTGCCTGAAGGTCACCTAGTGGCACCTTGTAATGTTGGGGGAAGAGATTTCTGCAGGCTGGTGCATTCAGGGAGCCAGTTGACTCTGATCCGTCCATCATCTTTGCGGTACACGGCATTTACTTTGCCAGTCTTAGCTTGAGATTGCTCAGGTTGTTACATGACCACAAAGTGGAAATCTGGAAAGAGAAGTGCTCAGCCGGGCTTGGCAGGTTTGCAGGTGCTGCATTGATCGGTAGAGTCCTGCCCTTTGGTGGGCAGGAAGGACCTGATCAGAGTGCTTTGGAGCTATTCCTCGAAGGCCATCTGCATAACTGGATGCTCCCACATCCTTTGTTCTGCCAGAGCAGTGAACCCACACAGGTGTATGAAGGCTCAGATCTGCTGCTGAGATTGGACACCCACAATCGTTTATCAAGAGGCACTGACATTGGGTCATGGTGTACAAGGGATGGGGGCAAAGAGGAAGGCCACTTCACTGCCCGTTTGCTATTCTGGCTGCTGGCATTCCTTTTTTTTTTTTTTTTTTTTTTACATTTACTTAAAAGAAGTTGTGATTGTTGTCATAGTGTGATGCAGAGAGTGGGTAAACATACCAGGGATGTGCTACTCCCCTAAAGATCTGGATCCTTGGCTCCTTCCTGGAGGATGCTGAATTCATGTCCTTGAAGAGGTTTTGGAGCTTCTGAGACCTCTAGATGAAATACACTCTTTTGATATTGGACATCACCATCACGTGGGAGGAGGTTCTGGACAGTGCTTGGACCTCCAGACCATAGATTCTGATTAAATGGCTCTGGTACGTAGGGGATTATTTTGTTGCTGTAGTTCTGCAGGTGTTTCTAATTTTCAGCCATACTCGGGAACCTGCCCACTAGTTACTGATCCAGGGAGGCTCTTCCGATTCTTCAGGTGAATTCTGCCTCTTTGTTTCCTCATACGGGCCTTGAACTGGAACCCTACCCTTGACCACCTGTTTGGTCTTGACTCCTCTGTGTGCTTCTTTCCAGCCTGTGTTTTAGAGTGCTTTTCCCCAGCTTTGCCTCAGTCTAGATCAGGGCTGGCGACTCACTTCTTTCTTATCTATGAAGAAAAGGAGGACTCCATGTGGGGATTTTGATGGGCAGATATTCTGGAACATTTTTTCACAAAGCTTCCTGCTTGAGGCTCAAATGCATAGTAACTTCTTGCTGTGGAAATCCAGGCCCTGGGGTGGAGATAGACAGGGCAGCCTTGACTGGTATGAGAAAAACATCTTTATTTACTGTCTTCTGTCCATCATGAAAGGCTTAGTATTTCTTTATTTCTTTTTTCTTTTTTTTTGAGACGGAGTCTCACTCTGTCACCCAGGCTGGTATCAGTGGTGTGATCTTGGCTCACTGCAATCTCTGCTTTTTGGGTTCAAGCAATTCTCCTGCCTCAGCCTCCTGAGTAGTTGGGATTACAGGTGTGTACCACCATGCTTAGCTAATTTTTTATTTTTAGTATAGATGGGGTTTCACCATGTTGGTCAGGCTGGTCTCAAACTCCTGAACTCGTGATCCACCTGCCTCGGGCTCCCAAAGTGCTGGGATTACAGGTGTGAGCCACTGCACCTGAAGGCTTAGTATTTCTACCACCATGTTTCTTATGTCCCGCGGACTCTGGGACAGCAGACTCCAGGGAGTCATAGGTAGGCATTGCCAGGAAGCAGGGCTGAATCGGTGACATTTTTGATATGGGCACTTGTCAAGATAAACTTCTGTAAGTGCATATGTAGGGCTGTGGATCAAGTTCCAGCAGATGCTGGGTCACGTGGCATTAGGCAGGGGGCTTTTAAGACCCAAGGCTAATAAGAGATCTGGACAAGACCAAATTGTAGGGGCTGTTCTCACCTCCTTGCTTTTGCCTCCATTGTCCTCCATTTCTCCCTGTGCCTGGTCCACTCCCATCCAAGCTTTAGGATTTCCCGAGGCCTCTCTCCATGCTAGGAAGTATCTTTTCACCTCCACTATATCAGGTGCCCCTGCTCAGTGCTCCCGTAACACAGGTGTGTACTCAGATCACTACACTTACCATAGAGGGTTTAGCTCAGGGGCAAAGCCTTTGACTGCAGATCACTACACTTACCCATTATTTTATAATTCATTTTGAGTGTCTGGATCTATCTTTTATTCAGATAGAGCAACTTGAGGGTCTTGTTCACTTTTGTATCTCCATCACCTTGCATACTTCCTGGAGTGTAATAGGGCTCAATAAATATTTAAGTGAATGAATCAATAAATTCTTTGTGGGAGTGATATAAATAAGTACTATCAAGATCTTATTGTTGAACATTGCTTTCTTACTACAGTGCTGTTACCTTGTACATAAACTTATTTACAGTCTTGTGTTCAAGATGCATGTTAAGGGAGATTTTCCTAGCATACAAAGTGTTCCAGACAGTTTGGGACATTGAGCACTTTTGATGCATGGCAAGCATTTTGGTGGAAAGTGGGGTGCTTCAACTGTATTTCCTTGACTTTAATACTTCTCTGAAAGTATTATTTTGATAATTATTTTAATTAGTTAATTGTGTGTATTTGTTTATTGTATTAATTTTTTTGCTTAATAGTATAACACTAGTAAGTAGTCCAGCATAGTGAAATAGTCCTGGGTTAGGCAATCGAGAGACCTAGGTTGACCTCTGCATCTAACTATGGGAGCGGGCAAGTCAGTTTCCTGCTTACATTTAATTCATGTAAAGTGGGAGTGTTGTACTTGTTTGGGGGTTGCAAATGTCTGCAGGAGTGAGGCTACCAACTTGAGTTACTGTATGTGCTCTACCATTTTTTTTTCTTGGAACTAGGCCCCTTTTGTTTTCCCACTTTTGTTAGAATTATTAAGTAGAAAATATTTCTGTACCACAAGAAAAACAGTAACGCAAGGGCAATGACTAATGACAACCCCAGTTCTTCTCTGTGTTGAGGAGACAGTAGCGAGTGGTGGGAACTGTGGTATGTTGGAGCAGCCAAGCCTGCCTATGAAGTGTGACTGCTTTTAATGCTTAGCAACACCTGATCATTTTCAGACATAAATGTGGGCCATGTTGACAGGTCTGATTTTTTTTTTTTTTTCTTTAAGAGAAGCCAGAAATCTGAGTTTTTGTGTGATAGCTCTGATTTTTATGTTTGGCTCAGATTTTCTAAACATATCCACAGATGAAATGTAACACTTTCACCCTGGATGTCACCCCTTGTGCTTTCGGTTTGTGATCTCCATTAAAGATGATCTGTAAATCTGCCTTCTGTGCAAGATCCTGTGATTCTAACGAGTACCATTTCAGCTGGGGAATTAAAGATTCTTGTTCTACTTTGGGAAGTCAGAGTGGGGAAGGAAATTGGGCTAAAAGAGATAGGGGTTTAAGCCTAAATTACCTGGCAAATGGTGTTTAAATGAGTCCCCTTGGGGAGAGGCCACAGGGTGTCTGTGATTCACACCAGGTGTTTTGTACATTTGTTATTGCAGGAGTTGGCATCCTTTGGAAGAGTTCGTGAAACCTTTCTGCCCAGAGCTCCTGGACCAATGCATCTTCCCACCACCTTAAACCACTGGTGAATGTATGTGTTTTTTTCCTTCTTCTCAGTGAAGGGAAATACTTTGTTAACTGTAGAATGTAATTTGTAGAGAACTATGCTGTCCTTTCTATTATAGAAGGAAGGATACTGGGTTGGGCCTAGGCATATCTGGGTTTTGGTACTTACTTGGTTCTGCCATTTTTACTGTGGGATTGTAGGTGAATTCTTTGACCTCCCAGGCCCCAGACAGAGAAACATATCCTGCTGTTTAAGGATATGTTTGCTTTGCAGACTAAAAGAGATAATCTATGCAAGAAGTAATGTATGCACGAATGCTTATATTTGCCCAGGGAGAATAAAGTCCTAGGCAAATAGAAGGTAATACTGTTTGGCTCTGAGATGTAGAGCAAGGCAATTCTCGCCCTACTTGCTACATTTATTAACTTTATTAACACACTTTTTCCAGTTGGAGTTCCAGATATAAGTGTTACAGTGTAGCTGCCATACTCAACCCAGTTCAACTGACCACCAGTTTGGGGCTTTCTACCTTGACTTTTGTGATGTTCATAGACATCTTCATCTGCTAGTCTCATAGGGGTATTCAAGCAGGGCACTTCTGAGCCAACAGATACATTAAAGTGTGAAAACTGGTATGTTGGAAACAATGGGGTTTAAATACTTATTTTCTGAGACTTCTGGAGTGGTTCTTCAACAGATTTCCAGTCTCTCTCTCTTTTTTTTTTTTCCTTTCCTACCAGTATAGCTACCATTTTCTTGAAAGATGAATTAATGACATTTCACAATTACTTTCATTTTTATTTGAGATCAGAGAATTTCACAATTAACAAATGTTCTTCTTTTTCTGAAAGAAACTTAATTACTTATCACAGCAGGTACATGTCTTGCTTCTATGACAGTTGAAAGAGGCAAAAATATGTCCTTAATAACAGTGTGTTCCAGTGCTGAGGTGAGAGTGCCTCCAGGTATGATAGCTAGTTGATGCTGGAGGTCTTAGGTGAGATACTGAGGGTAAGGACCACCATGGGCCAGGGACACTGAACAACGCTTGCATCTTTATTTCAGCTACTCTTTGTAGAGAAAAGCTGGCCTGGTTAACACTGACTACCTGGTCAGCTCCTATGGTGTGGATCAGGTGCTCTCGTGACCCACTGAGACAGATCCCAGTGGGATGGTCGCCTGGTGAGTTTGTAGGGTGCTGGGGTTGGAACAGGAAGGAAGGGCAGTCAGGATAAGCAGACCCAGGATTAGGAAACCAGCTCAGCCACAGGAGGCTGGCTGTCCAGACTGCCCTGTCCAAGGGGGCACAGTGACATTCTGAGTCCCAGAACCTGAATTCCATCTGGTAGGCAGGAAGAGCTCTGTAGTGGAAGTCCTCAGGGAAGCAGATGGCATCAGGTAGCAGGACACGTACACATTCAACAAATATGTATTAATGCCTGCTCTGTGCCAAGGCACTGTTCTGGGGATTCACTGGTCATAAGACAGACCGTGTCTGTGCCTCCCTGGACCTTAGATTTGAGTGGGAATGATAAGAATGTAAGCTCCATGAGGGCAGGGGTCTTTGCTTGTCTTTTCTTGTTTACTGTTGTATCCTCAGCTCTTAGAAGAGCACCTCACACCTGATGGGTGTTCACTAAGTATTGTGAGCAATACCATGAAGGAAACAAACAAATAACTAAATAGACAATATAATTTCAGGTGGTAATGCGTGGTATGAAAACAGTAAAACAAGGTGAGGGGCTGGCGGGGCTCTTTTTGAAAGAATGGTCTAAAAAGGGTTCTATGTGTGTGAGAGAGAAAAAGAAGATTGACTTTGTATAGAGACCTGAGTGGAGTAAAGGAATCAGGGGAGGAGGAGGAGTGTTCAGGCAGAGGGAATAGCAAGTGAAAAGAAAGGCCTTTGACATAGGATAAGGTTGGCTTGGTAGGCGAACAGGAAGGCAGCCAGTTTGGACTTGGTCTGGGGGTGTTGATAGGGAGGGAGAGTGATGTGAAGTGAGAGTGGTAGGTGGGAGCCAGACCCTGTAGGCTATGGTAAGGAGTTTGATTTCTTTTCTTTTTTTTTTTTTTTTTTTTTTTTTGAGACAGAGTCTTGCTCTGTTGCCCAGTCTGGAGTGCAGTGGCAGGATCTCTGCTCACTGCAAGCTCCGCCTCCCGGGTTCACGCCATTCTCCTGCCTCAGCCTCCCAAGTAGCTGGGACTACAGGCACCCACCACCACACCTGGCTAATTTTTTGTAGTTTTAGTAGAGACAGGGTTTCACTGTGTTAGCCAGGATGGTCTTGATCTCCTGACCTCATGATGCGCCCGCCTCGGCCTCCCAAAGTGCTGGGATTACAGGTGTGAGCCACTGCACCTGGCCAGGAGTTTGATTTTTACTCTGAGAGTGATTGGATTCCATAGTCCATGTGATCTTCTATGTGCTTTAACATTTTTCCTCTGGATCCTGAGTGCAGAATAGATTCTAGGGGCAAGAGTAGAATCTGTATAACCTATATCACTGGTCCTTCCAGTGATCCAGGCAGGAGATTAGGGTATGACTTGGATTAGAGTAGTGATGATTGAATGATATGAAGAAGTGGCCAGACTCAGGATACATTTTGAAGGTAGAGCTTTCTAGGTTGCATGTAGGGTGTAAGTAAAAACAAGAGTCAAGGATTAGTCTCGTGTTTTTGGCTAGGTGAATGACGTTGCTGTTCACTGAGATAAGGAGCAAAGAGGGACCCTAAGGGTTCTTTGGGTCATCTTAGGTTTGAGATGCCCATTCGATATTCCCATAGAGATGTAGAGTTGGCTGGGGCTGGAAATGGTATCTCTCAGAGTCATCGGTATATAGATGATATTTAAAGCCATGTGACTGAACGAGATCATCTAGGGAGAGAAAGGAAGAGATGCATAGGATTTTTGACAGAGGAAAGAGGGAAGGCGAAGGCAAAGGGTATATTTTCCATATCAAGTCCCTACTAAGAAGTAAATGAAGACATGCTAATGAATATGGTTTCCACTTTATGCAAATATGAATTATACAAATGAGATAATGTGATATAAAAGTAGTCATAAAGCCTCACCTTATGTAAAAAGTTTGAAGTGCTGTGACTTCCCCAAATCAAGAAACTTAGTTTCAGGATTGCATAATTATAAATCTGGTCAGCTGAGTGAATTATTAGCAAGCAGGAACATCCAGCAGCCTTTGCCAATAGCCTGTAAGCTACATTGCTGGTAGGCACTGGAACTTTGCAAGCCATTTCAATGAGTTTAATTTACTGTTATTACATTTCAGGTATTTTTCTCATTCAATAGTTATATCATCCAAAAGTTCATTAATTGAGGGTTCACTAAGTGAAACATACCTGAAAATCAGTAATTTTGCAATGAAAAGTTAGATATGATAAAATTTTCTGAAGAAGGCCAAACAGGCACCATGATTTACAGGGCTACAAGTTAGAAGATATTTATGATTATCTTCAAAATATCAAGGATAAATGCTACAAGATAAAAAGTATACTGTGGGAGGCCGAGACGGGCAGATCACGAGGTCAGGAGATCGAGACCATCCTGGCGAACACGGTGAAACCCCGTCTCTACTAAAAAATACAAAAAACTAGCCGGGCGAGGTGGCGGGCGCCTGTAGTCCCAGCTACTCGGGAGGCTGAGGCAGGAGAATGGTGTAAACCCGGGAGGCGGAGCTTGCAGTGAGCTGAGATCCGGCCACTGCACTCCAGCCTGGGCGACAGAGCGAGACTCCGTCTCAAAAAAAAAAAAGTATACTGTGATGGTTGTGGTAGATGTATGCATTCCACCTGTACCCCTCAACTGCCATTGACTGATATACGAAAATCAGTTCTGACTCACGCACATCTTCATCTATTTGTGGGCTTCTGGCATAAAATGCAGCTGCTCCATATTTGCTTTGTCTGTTTCCCGGACAAATCGTCCTATTGAGCTTCTTCCATCTTCTCACTAGGCGCCTTAGTTTTCCCATTTTGAGGCTCCTAGTGAGTTCCTTTAGTCTTGCAGTCTCCAGCTGCCATAGACATTTTTGCCTCTTCCCACCATCAGTGGCTCCAAAGCCTATTTGCCTCCTCCTCTCTCTAACTGCCTTTGTGAGCCTTTCAGTTTAGGATCCCCTCAATCCCTCAGAGCTTTTGAATAGCCCCCAGAGCTTTTGAATAGCCTCAAGATTTCCTTCTTTGAGAACATTTTCACTCCTTCCCTCGACCCCAACCCCAAGTGGCCTTCTCAGGCCTTTTGTGGAAATGATGAGGAAAGAGAGGGCAGGATGATCAGCAGCATTCTAGAATGGGATCTCTCCCTCCCGTGGGCATGGGCAGTGCTGACTTTCTTCTACATGTGTTTAAAGACTCCCCAGCTTGAGTGAAAACACTCTGAGTGGTACTTCCAGAACTTGGAATCTCTAGAAAATGAGCATTGGTTGTGTAGTGTTCTATGTCTATGACCAATGGTTTATGGCAAATGAGGGTTTCAGTGGAATGGTATTTATGACGAATGGCATCAACCCTGGTTTTCATTTGTTGTCTTCTCTCACAGAATGGAACCTAAATAAAATTTAAAAGAGTGAAACTTACTGGTAATTACAGGGGGAGGATTTTTCCTTCTGCTTCCTCCTTCAGTAAGTGATTTCAGGAATTAAAAAGGTATGGGACCTTCCCATGCCCCTGGAGACTTAGAGTGGTTGGACATTTAAAAACTGGTGGTATCCTTCTTAAGTTAAACACACACACACATACACACACACAAACACACACACACACACACACAAACTGCTGAGGCTGTAGAATAGTCTCCAGTGCTTGTATATTTGTAGACCATCTCAGGAGGAGATGCCTGAGATGGGTAGCTACTTTAAATTTTTTTTGTGGTATGTTTATGTATTATCTTTAAAAAGGATAATAATAATAATAGTATCCCTTTTATTCTTTATAAATGATCTAGAAACATGGAAAGTTTCCTCACCAGTTGGCTTTATAACTCCTCTTGCTCCATGTGTTTTGATTGAGGGCATTGCCTGTTCACAGAGCCTTTAATTGGTCTGAAGCTTCACATTCATTAACAACTTGGGACTAGAGTACTTTGACTTGAGTTTCAAATTTTGCATGTATGGGGATATGTCAGTCAGGCTAATTTCTTTCTTCCATCCTTTCCCTTATTTCTACAAAGGATTTAAACCTGTTTGTGCTCAATATTTTCTTTATTCAGCAGCTTTAGGCAAATATGGATTTGAAATGAGGTGGTTGCCATGAGTTGAGCCACAGATTATGGCCATTTCAACTGAACATCTCACTGCTGCCCTTTAGGGAAAGGTCTTCTTGCATTGTGGAACAGAACAGGATTTGGAATCCTTTGTGATTGATAGTTTCTAACTGCGGAGTTCAGACACATTAAAAAGCAATTCAAACCCATTTTCTTTCTCTTAAGAATCCCAGCTTCCCTAGGAAAATGCTCAAAATAGAATTGGTGTAAGTTGCCACCTCTCTGAAAGAGTCGGGTAGAATTCAGTGTCCGGAACCAATGATACCAGTCACCACACTGCTGTTTGGAGTGTGTGCTTTTGGGGGGCAGCTTCTCAGGGGTCATTGTCTAGAAGTATCTCCCTGGGCTGCCATATTGCTTTATGTCACCAGAGGTTCATAAGGCCACTTTCTGGCCAAAGTTATTGTGACCTACAATGACATCATATCCATTTCATGCAACAGCGACATCTCTTAGGTGTTGGTGTTTCTCCAAGAGATTTACACATTTGAACTTGTACTTTTTAAACAAACAGGAAGTTGTAGCACATTTGCCAGCCACATGTAAAAACAAGATACTTTCTCTTTTCCATCTAGTGACTACAAATACTGAGTGGAATACACTTTTGTCTTTCCTTTTTTTTTTTGCCCTGGTTTGGAGAAGTAAACATGAAATTGTGTTGGGGTCGTCACTAAAACAAGGAGATCAGCATCATCTCCGGTGATTACTGCACGTCATGGGAAGAAATCATTCTGATTGTTCCACTGACTAATTTAGACAAGGCACCATCTGATGCCTACTTCACAGCAGTGCCCTCATCCTGCTGTCTCCTTATCAACATAGAGATGACTCACTCCATGTTTTCCTCACTCAGAGAGAATTTCTCTAGTCTGCTGATTACAGCAGTGATTAAATAAAAAATGATTCCAGCAGAGGTGTGCTTGAAAAAAATGACTATTATTTGTGCTTGTTGAACTTTGGATAATTCAGCATTCCCTGTTATAATCAGTAAGGTACTGGTTTTTAGGCTTTTCGGGTAAAGGGTCAGGAACCCCTTTAAGGTACATATGCACATACACAATTTCCATATATAACACTTCTACATTTTTAGGAGATGACATTCCCCTGCCCAGTTATCATGCTTAGTCACACATCCCATTCTAAGTGTGTCTGCTTCTGGATAGCTCTGTGTGGCAGGTAGGTGCCTGCTGTAAAGGATGGCTTTTCTGATTAGATCTAGGTGAAAGATTGGGGAAGATAGCTATGTTCAAGGCAGCCTAACTTCAATAAAATTTACAACTTCCAGAATTGTCCCAACATGGACTCAGAAGCTGGAAATAGTCTCTTATATGAGTTGCTAATCCTTTTAATTAAAAAAGGAAGCAGAAGCACCTTTACACTTTTTGTTTTCTTTCTATTTGAGACAGGATCTCACACTGTTGTCCCGACTGGAGTGCAGTGGTGTGATTATGGCTCACTGCAGGCTCAACCTCCCAGGCTCAAACAATCTTCCCATTCAGCCCCATTAGTAACTGGGACTACAGGTGTGTGCCACTATGCCCACCTAATTTTTGTATTTTTTGTAGAGCCAGGATTTTACCATGTTGGCTAGGCTGGTCTTGAACTCCTAGGCTCAAGCTGTGCACCCACCTCTGCCTCCCAAAGTGCTGGGATTACAGATGTGAGCCACCGCGCCTGGCCTGGTACCTCTCTTTTTAAATAACGAAACTAAAATGTAAACGATGGGAAAAAAATGTTGGGACAGTAGGGTAAACCAAATATTTTTTTCTTTAAAGAAATTTGTGTGTTTTATGGCTGGGCCTGGTGGCTCACGCCTGTAATCCCAACACTTTGGGAGGCTGAGGTGGGCGGATCACCTGAGATCAGGAGTTCAAGACCCAGGCATGGTGGCGGGCACCGATAATCCCAGCTATTTGGGAGGCTGAGGAAGGAGAATTGCGTGAACTTGGGAGGCGAAGGTTGCAGTGAGCCGAGATGGCACCATTGCATTGCACTCCAGCCTGGGCAACAAGAGCGAAACTACGTCTAAAAAAAGAAAGAAAGAAAGAAATTTGTGTGTTTTTAACTAAGGGGAAGGAAAGAAAGCAATAATATAATTTTAAAAGTATTCTGTACAAAATCACAAGTCATTATATTAGTTTTGAACATATAATTCCCGTTTGTATATCAGATGTGATCTTACTCACTAAAATACCATGTGCGGAACATTTATACAGAATTTATCTAATTACATTTGGCCTGTAAATATTTTCATTTTATTTTTCCAAGATAGAAGGGAACTACTGAACTCAAAGGAGTTTGAAATGTTCTTAGTTTTTATGTCCGTTTAATAGTCAGACAAAAATATAAAACTGGAGTGAACAGAAGTGCCTGTTTTAATGAAAGAAAGAATTAGTTTTGGGTCTGGTACCTTCTAAAGCATCTGTAGATTCTGGAAAAGGAACTTCACCCCACTACCACCAACAAAAAAGCCCAACCAACCTAAAACTTGAATAACTGAACTTAATCCGAATCATTCCTATTTTATGAGCCATCATGATCCACATTTTCTGTTTCTTCTCATATCACCATTGCCTTTCTGAAATCATTCTTCTAGACTGCTGAAGACTAAATGCTAGCCCAGATGGAAACTGAATTTCAACGTTTTTCATTTTTAGCTTCTTGGTTTTAGGGTGAGAGTTCATCAGACTGTTGGTATACGTGACTTGCCACCAACCCTACAACAACCTGCTGTCTCTGAACTTTAGTTGTTTCTGATATAAATGAGATCATGTCTGGGCCTTCCTCAAGCTCAGACATTCTAGAATTCCGCTATCCTGTCCCATGCCGCACACACTCAGTGCTGGGGAAACCTGGAGTACTGGCCATGTAACAACTTCCGTGGGGTTCAAAGGGCAGAGTCTCAGTAGAGATGGGTTCCTAATGTCATCGTTTATCGCTCATGGCTGCCTGTAATAAACACAAAAGAAGAACTAAATATAGTGAGTTATATACTCACCAGCTCATGGTGTCATCCTGAACTTGCAGCACTGGGAGGAAATTCGGTAGCTCTGTTTAGTAGATGGTACAGAGTAAACCAGGAAGAAGGGTTTTCATCTTCTTGTCATCCCACAGAATATTTCTGATGACTAGAGCTCTGATGTCTGTAAGCCTACCCGTGTTCACTGGTGCTCATGAGACTTGGATTACTCTAATAATTGAGTTTTACAATCCTTGGTTATGTTTTTTCTTGATTTTTTTTTTTTTGTGGTGGGTCCAAAGCCAGTTGAACACCATCTCTTGGCCGTGATGAGTCAACATTGTGACCAGTACAAAAAATAAATGGCACAGAGCTTTAGCAGAGGAAACAAAACATTCTGTAGAACATGCTCAGCACAGGATGGTGTAATGGAGGCTGCAGTGGGTGTCTTGCTGTGGGCCTATGTCAGCAGTCATTGGCTAAGAGCTTATAATGGCACTTAGAGCATGGCACAAACATATATATACACCCACAAAGTGTAGTGTACTATATGTGCAATATACTAAACCTGTTGTGCTTATATTTTATACTAAATATATTGTTTTAGGAAGTTATTTCCAAAATAGCCAAAATACATCATTAAAATGATTCAGCACTGCTCAGGTTGGCATTAAGTGGGCTGTGTGTGTAGGAGCAAAGGAGGGATCAGAGTTTTGAAAACTCTGGTTTTAGAAAGGATCCTCTTGGCCGAATTCTAGACTGCATTCCTAGTCCCTGTGCTGATGATACTGTGTATTTTGCAGCTCTTTAGATTGCCTCAAATTCATTGATTTGTTTATTCATTTATTCAACCAACACATATGGAATAGCTCTAATATTTACACAGGGCCTTTTGCCATGCAGAGTACATTCATATACCTTATCCCACCTAAGTGTGCTTGTTTCAGAGCCCAGTCACATGCATGGGCAACAGCCTGCATTGGTTGATGAATACAATCTCTGTTTCTTCATAGATTTTTTTCTCTTTGCTTTCTTTTGTGCTTGTAAGCAGAGATACCCATGGTTTTGTCTGCACCATTTCGGAAGGAACTTAGGACAGGTGGGCAGGAGGGTTGCTATGGGAGTTGTGCTGGACAGTCATTCCCAGGAACAGAGGAGGTGGGAGTCATCGACTAAGTATGAGAGTGGGGTGGGTGGGAGGGATGTGGTTGTGGCTTTGAGGAAGATGGAAACTATTTGGAACAGCTGACATGGGTTGGGCATTGAGGGCTGAGCAAGGGTTGAAAGCAAGGCCTGCTGGGTGACTGAGAGGAAGCTGCTGTGTCAGCAGGTGTGGCCTGGATGTGCAGGGCGGCAGGTGGAGCTAGATGAGACTTGCGGACAAAAGGAGATGGCTGGGGGCAGGGGTGGGATGGTTGCTTGGCTGTCAACATAAGGGAACTTGGAGGGGGCTGTTTCTGACCCTGATGTGGCCATCTAGGGAGTTGTTGAGGTGAACAGCAGGGGAGGTACAGGGGCCTGGAGGTGCTTGGCAGTAACTCTTCTTAGGTTAGCTTATAAGGCCTTTGATCTCTGAGCACTCCTCCCACCCTGCATGCCCTACTGGGCCATTCCTGAGTGCATACTATCATGCGTACATACTATTCCCTTTTTTCTTTCCTTTTGCCTAATTACCTCCTACCTCAAGTGTTAGCCCAGGAATCACTCCTGGGCAACTGTTTCCGATTGCTGTCTGCCCTGTCCTCTGCTAGAGCCCTTCACCCTGTCCACACATCTCTGCCTTTGTACTGTACAGACTCATTTATAAGTCTCTCGCATATGTGGATTGGAAGGTTCCTTGGGTGCAAGATTGTCCCTCATACCCAGCGGAGGAGCTGGCATGCAGAATGTGTTCAGGAAATGCTTGCTGAGTGGATGCATTAACGTTTTTGTTGCATTATTAGTAGCATCAGAGAGTGATGGAACTGAAAGACACCTACAAGATCAGCTAGTCTAAGTCATTTGTTTCATAGTTCACAGAGAATTGAAACTCAGAGGGGTTGAATGCCTAGCCTGAGGTCACACAGCTTGTCCTAGGCAGAGCCAGGACTCAAGTTCACCTCCTCTGACTCCAAATGCCATGCTCTTTCCACCACACCACAGTGCTCTCCAAATGCTTTTTATGTGTGTGAGGACAGCAGCCCTCTGCCTCTGCTTAGTGCCTGGATTCAGCCTAATATCACTCTTCATACTGTTATCTAACTTTTCTCATTGGGAGGAAAACTATGTCCTGACCACGCAGGGAGCTTTTCCTCTGCATGCATGGTGCCAGGTTTACAACAGCCCTTACCTCACTGCTTCCCCTTCCCTTTCCGGTTTGTCCTAGTTTATCTTTGGGCAGGGTAAGCATCAGCAACTGTTTCTAAGTAAACAGAGGAATTGCAGATTCAGGATTTGTGGTTTCAAGTATTCAGTGTCTTTTGCTTCAGCCTGTCCCCTCCTGGCTGCCATCACTGCCTCCCCTGTCTCCACATTGCCCCGATTTAGTATGTGTTGAAGACTGGTAGTGCATGATGGAGGTTTCTTGCTTGGGGCAAGCAGAAGAACTGACAGAGCATTGAAAAGGGAATCTTTGAGACAGAGAGAGTGGGCACATCTCCGAACCATTTTGTGTCAGTTAAAAAAAACAAACCAAAGTGTATCTGCTGGTTTCTGGACCCATCCCTGGAAGATGGCATACAAGACAGCCATCTAGAAAGGCTTGTTTGTACGCCTCCCTTCTCCAAAGTGTGTCTCTAAGCTTTTGAGCAACACTGATGTTTAGTATGTTCTGCTTAGGGTTAAATTTGCAGTGTGACCGAGGCTGGGGTGTGGCTAGTTCCCTTACAGCCTGTCCATGGATGACGCAGTTTTGTGAGGTTGGTTCCAGATCGCCACGGATCATCTGACCTCTCTCCCCATCACCCTGGCCCGAAGTACCTCAGGGTCAGTTCCAGGACTGAGTGCTGGGAGTGGGGGTGATTGGTTTGAACCTTTTGTCTCCTTGGGTAATTAACTAAACAGTGTGTGTCTAAAAGTGTCTATTTTTGGGAAAAGGACTCTGGAGACCAGTGTTGAAATCCTTCACTACTTTAAGGAACTCTGCAACACTGTTTCCCTGAGCACTTGTATATTCCCCTCACCTTTTTCTTTTTTTTTTTTTAAAGTAAGATGATGTTCAATCCTCCCATTAGCTCAGAAATCCTATGGCTTGGAACAAGCCCAGTGTCTTCAGTCTTAGAGATTTCTGAAGCCACTCTGGACCTTCTTGGCTTCTAGCCACATGGGAGCCTGTGTCTGATCCTCCCTGGGCTGGTCTTGAGTTCCAGGCATTGAGCTGGAGGTACATCAGCCAAGGATTTGGCTGTGTCAGGAAGTATTTTGATTTGCTATATTCTCTGCTTGGCATCTACTCATTTCCTTCAGGGACGTCCCCTTCCTTGGAAAAAATAGCTCCAAAGATGCTTGTCTGACTGATGAGCTAAGAAGGAGTTCCAACCAGGCGTTTCCATTCAGGGATCTTGGCTTGGCAGTCACAGGTCACTGAGTGAGAAGGGTGTCGCCACACTTAAAATGTTCTTGACATCCCCCGTCCCCTCCTGCCTGCAGTGGTCTTTATGCTGGCTAGTTTTGAGAATGACAGTCCGGAGACTGATCCAGCTTGGACTAGCAGGCCTTAACAATCATGTATTTCTAAGGTGTCAGCCATCACACTGCTTGGCTGTGACCTTTAGGGGTTATCCTCAGTGGTGTCCTTCCTTGCGCCCTAACCTCAAGCCCTCCTCCAGGTGTGCATAATTTTCCCGTGTGGTGCCAGGGAACTGTGGTTATAAATGAGAGAGAAGGGGCTCAGTGGGGGTCCCAGAAATGTGTTGGGATCCTGTCTGTGAAGTTATGCTCATCTGAGCTGTTGGTCTAATAATTCTATTTTTAAAAAGGGAAATTAATTGATACTTTTCCACAGCGAGCCTATGTCAGTTCTTGGAGTGACACCAAAAGAAAGAGTCACCACTTTCTTTTCTTAGCTATTCATCTATTTAATATTCCAGGCTAGAATTCTTCAGGATGTTGATGCCAAACTTCTCAGTGTATACTTCTAGACCCTTCTTAGTGTTAATTATTTAGTTCCTCAATTTTTATCACCTTTCCTCCTCTCAGAGGTTTCTGAAAGATTACTGATCGTGATTCATCAGTGACAGTTCAGATTCTTTTAGCTGTCTATGGATGTGGTTCACCTGAGCCTGAAAACCTGAAAAGGAGTAGCTCTCACTTAAAGGGGCTGTGACTCTCCTAGCTCCACACCTGTCTTCTGCCTCAGTCACCTCTTACCAGAGTCTCCCTTTCCAGTAAGATCATTCTCATCGTTGGAGGAGGTGGAAGCAACATGGGGAGGAGTGGCTTCTCTTATAATATGACGAGGGCTTCTTCAAGCAGGTCTGTTATCATACGCTTTGCTTTTTTTCTTGGTCTGATCATAGATTTTTCAAAAAAGAACCACCAAAAAAAAACCCTGATGGTTATTTCGATTTCTCCTGTTTTAACTCTTCCCGGACCTTAGACCAAGCTTGTCCAACCCAAGGCCTGTGGGCTGTATGTGGCCCAGGATGGCTTTGAATGTGGCCCAGCACAAATTTGTAAACTTCCTTAAAACATTATGGGATGTGTGTGTCTGTGTGCATTTTGTTTTGTTTTAGCTCATCAGCTATCACTAGTGTTAGTGTATTTTATGTGTGGCCCAAAACAATTCTTTTTCTTCCAGTATGGCCCAGGGAAGCCAAAAGGTTGGACACCCCTGCCTTAGCCTTTTGGACTTTCCTCTGACCATAAATGCTGCTGTTCTTTGTTCAGCTTTGACTCCATTCCTTCTTCCTGTAGCCCAGACATGCAGATAGGGCATTCCAATGGTAGGAGTGCTTTGCAACCCCTTGAAGGATTTTCTAGTGCTTTCCTGGCTCCTGACTTTTCCCACCCTCTTTGGACCACAGAGTTTTTCTCCAAGCTTAGATAATCTCTGACTCCTCATTTGCCCTTCCAAAAACTTTGCTTCTCACCATGGTGTTCTCTCTCATTTTAAGCTGTGACTGGCCCTCTGGGCTGCCATGCATAACCATACAGGCCTGAGTTAGTGACTCAGCTCAGGATTCAGCTGTGCTGACCACCCAGAACTTATTCCCACTCCTACTCCCCAAGAGACCAGCTCTTCAGGACTCCCACCCAGGGCAGGGCTGGGCTGGGTCCACCAATGCCTCTGCCAGGGTTGAGTTCTCCAGGAGCATCTGGGCCTCTCCCTGAGCTGAGGCACAAGACCAAGGCTGCCCAGCCCCTAGGTCAGAGACTAAAGGAAGGAGCAGGCTAGGGGTGGGCTGGCTGAGAGTTCGGGCTCCCCGAGCTGGGAGTAGAGTATTTGGGGAAGGGAAAAGAGGAGGAGGTTGGAAAGTTTGTGATGACTCTGAAGACTCTCAGGTTTGTCCCAGGGGGACTCAGTCCACCAAACTGTTCACTTTCCTGCAGCTCGGTGCTGGGAGTGTGCTTTCTCTTGGAGTCACCCATCCTATTTTGGGATGACTGAGTCAAAGGGATAGCTCTATCTTGGTGCCTGGAAGTGCCTCACATTTCCTCATTTTAGACTTGCCATTCCTGTAGAGAAAAGCAGCTTAATTCCATTATTAAAGATTCAGGATCATTAAGACTCAGGCTGGATTGAAATTTATCTCTTTAGTGTCTATGGAAAAGGATTTAAGGAGAAAAATCACTGTGAGGGATGTGGATTTAGGAAAGCTTTCTAAAGAACCCACTTTAGGAATGTGCATTTGCATACAAACAATGAACGTGCTAATTAAAATGATTCTCACATCGTCATTTTAGCAGTGCAGGGACTGCTGCTTGGCAACACTTATGAAGTGGAAATGAGTGTACTTTGAAAATAATAAAATATTGTTCCATCCATTGAATCCACTAAGACATTAGGTCCTTTTATTTGCAAGGCACTGTGCTAGAACCACTGTGTGTGTTTGTATTGGTCAAGAGTATAAAACCTAGCCCTTGCCCTCTAGGGCAACAAACGGAGGGGTTTCCCTGGGATAAAAGACTATCAGGAAAGCCTGGGAAGAACCAGGTTGAGTTGGGCAAAACCTACCTTGGGAGTTGAAAGGCTGGTAGGAATGAACAGTGTTCCTCAAATATTTCACCTGTTGAGATAGGCCACACCTGTTCACATTGTTTTATAAACAGCATTTTGCCCCGAAGGATGTTTTTGCCCTGGAAATTGAGTAGTCTAATTCCCTTTTGAAGCAAGAGCCTAACATTTAAAATATTTCTGTCGTCATTGTCGTTATTGGCATCAGCTATCACTGGGCACCTGCTGTTTGAGGCCGGAACTTTGCCCTGGAGAGTGGGGGTGGGGCTGATCTGGCCTAGAGATGATGTGAAAACCTTTTAGCTCCTGGGCGAACAACTGCCACCTTATCTTTTTTTTAAAAAAAATTGTGTTTTAGAACACGGAGCCCGGAGCGCAGTAGATGCAGAGTCAATATTTGTGGAGTGACGTTTATTAACTTTGTGGTTGAGAGTTCAGGGTCTGTAGTCACATAGACTCAGTTTCAAATCCTGGCTCTGCCATTTGCTTGCTCCACGATCTTGGCTTGTGTCTTACCTCTCTGAGCCTCATTTTCTTCATTTGTGAAATTGAGATAAACATACATTTAGTTATTATATAGTATTAATGTTCATATGATAATTATGACAGGCTGCATATTGTGGTATATAGTACCACAAACTCGAGTCAGGCTGCTAAAGTTCAAATCCCCCTTACTAGTATCATAACTTCCAGCAAGTTATTGAACCTCTCTGGGCCTTAATTTTCTTATCTACAAAACAAGGATAATAATAGTACCCTTATCAGAGGGTTGTTAGATGTGAGAATTGTCAAGCACCTCATCCCAGCTATAAGAAAACATTATATACATGTTTGCTGAACCTTAAAGACTGTGAAACTATTATTAATTATTTCATTTTGGTTCTTAAAGAAATCCTGAGGTTAGATACAGGGCAAGTATTACTCCCCACTGCCTCATTCCATGTTTGTTATTATTGCTTGTTTTGTATTTGAGGAGGAAAAATGAAGTTCTGAAAGGTTAAAGTGGTTTGCTGAAGGGAACCCGGCTAGTATATGTTATAACTAGAACCAGAACGCATGGTACTTGCTATAAAAGATACAGGTGTGCCTGTACACATTTATCGAGGGCATGAAGATATTAAGGCTTTACTGTAATAAATCTGAAGACAAGTGACTAGTGTATCTCCCTCTTCTGCACCACCGCCCCCACCACCATGTGCCAGATCTGCTGGCATACTGCCCACTGATGTTCTTTGTGAATGATGGCATTGAGCTTGTGCGCTCTCATTGGGTCTCTGGGGCTTACTAAGGCAGCCAGTTTAAACCTCTTCCAGATTCTAACTGCATCAAAGTTCGTGTTACCTGCTTTCTGGCTGGACTTCCTTTGGAGACCAGAAGATTCTACTATATTCCAATATCTGATTTCAGAACCCCTTAGAGGAGCCATGTCATTTGCTGGAAGCTCAGGCTTAAATAGGAACGCTCCTGTCCCCCTACCTTTTTATTTGTGTTAGAAACTCTTCATTGCTCTTGAGAAACTTAATTAGGAGAGCCATATTATCAGGGAGTGTAAACATAGCTTTAAAACACTTGCCAGTCTCTTGTCACCTAGGCAGTTATCTTTAGATTAAAACATTCTCATATTTGTTCCCAAACATGGGCACTTTAACACACGCTGCCACATGAGGGGTTAAAACATAAATATTATCCTATATGAGCAATGAAAGGTGCTTTAGTACTTAAGTCCTATTTTTGAGCTGTGGAATTCAATTCCTTCCTGTTGCCAGCTGAACCTGGGACTCTGATGTATTAGATGAAAATATATTCCTATCTTCAAACATGGACAACAGGACATTCTGTCCTCCAAATTTCAGTGTTTGAATTGGGTGTTACAGGAAACTTGGCACCCTCTCTCTTCAAAATAATAAACAGACATGATGTGGCTTCATGTTTCATCTGATAGGGCTTTAGATGCTATTGCCTCATAAAGGCTGATTCACAGACAAATGGAAACTAATTATAGTAACTTAAAAATAATATCCCTGTTTAAATTTGGCAAGGCAAGATGCCTTGCATGCTTTGTAGGACATGAGAGACTCCGTTTCTTTGGTGGCATGGAGGTGACATACCCATCTCTATTTCAGCCACACAGCGGTGGTGCTGGTTCATTACCTGCCATCTTTATTCTTTTTTAAGGATTTCTTATGATCTCTCACATATACCGCACGCACAAATATTGAACTACCTTTTCCTATAATCTATGCAGGGAGTTCTTTCCTGCTATCTGTCCACTGCATTTTTAAGAAACAAATGTCTGGGCTGAGGGAAGTGAATGGCTTTTTTTTTCTTTTCCCTAAGCATTTCAGAATCTCTACTGTGAAAACTTGCAGGAAGTTATTCACTTCTCTCTAAGGAATGAATAGAGGATGTCTGTCATAAGAGACCGTTCTGATTACTTTTATTCTATCCATCTTCCCCAAAACTGTGCATTAGGTTGGAAAACAGTTTTAATTTGTTTTTGAATTTGCTTTAAATAAGTAGGTGATATACAAAATTGACCATGTGCAAAATTTAAAATTAGTAAAACATTTTCAGTGAAAAGTAAATCTTCTACCTCTCTCATATCTAGGATCTAGGTACTCTCTTCGGAAGAAATCCTGAGCACCATTTTATTCTATACTATTCTGGAGATTTTCTAGATATTTATAAATATGTATGTGTGTGTGTGTGTATATTATGTATATAGTTCATATAAATGACACATATTATCTACAATTTTTTTTTTTTGAGACGGAGTCTCACTCTGTCGCCCAGGCTGGAGTGCAATGGTGTGATCTCAGCTTACTGCAGCCTCCACCTCCCAGGTCAAGCCGTTCTCCTGCCTCAGCCTCCCGAGTAGCTGGGATTACAGGTGCCCACCATCACGCCCAGCTAATTTTTGTATTTAATAGAGACAGGGTTTCACCATATTGGTCAGACTGGTCTTGAACTCCTGACCTCAGGTGATCCACCCACCTCGGCCTCCCAAAGTGCTGGGATTACAGGCGTGAGCCACTGCGCCTGGCTATCTACAATATTTTGAACCATTTTTATTTAACTCTAATCTTGGAGATCATTCCACATCACACATTGAGATACCTCATTCTCTTTAACAGCTGTCTAATTTTCCATTGAGTAGATGTGCCATAATATATAAATAATTGCCTACGAACGGTAGTTAGACTGTCTTAATCTTGTGCCCGTAAAGTCATGATGTAATGAATAATCTTGTACATCTGCTGTAGGATAGGTGGTCTGTCTCAGTGGTTACAAGCAGGGCTCTGGAACCCAAGGGCCTGGGTTTAAACCCTAGTTTCTTCATTTACTATTGAAGTATGTGGTCTTGGCCAGTTACTTTATCTCTCTGTGTCTCAGGGTCCTCATTTGTAAGGTAGTATTTATCTTGTAGGCAGGATGTAACGGTTAAAAACACTAGTCCATCTAAAGCTTATAGACCTGTGCTGGACATGTAGACAGGCCTGTTTGTATTTACTAGTGTTATTTCATGTGATCTGGAAACATACAAATCCTAAGCTGTTCTTATCTGTGCATGTTTCTGAACCAGCTCAGTGGCTTTCAGAAGCCATACCACAGTTGTTGGGTCTCTGGGTTATATCTGTTTCCTTGATTTGTTCAGATGTCACGTTTGTCCTCCTGTCCTTCATCATTCCCTTGTAACTTTTGTGTAACATCCTGGAGGAGAATAGGGAAGATGGTTTTTCAGGCCACTGTACTCATGTGTTCAAACCCCTTTAGAGGTATAAAATGTATTGTCAATGGTGATAATTTTAAACAAATTGTCTGACTCCCCCCCGCCCCATTCATAGTTAATTTAGAACCTTACAATACTTAAATATTTACGTTTAGGCAAATATATAGCTCATGTGTATGTATGACTCAATATTTAGTAAATTATTTCATCAAGTTTTAAGTTATAAGTTGCATCTTTGGAAAAGACTGCACAGTGTCCTTACCCTGCTTTAGCCGACTTTGGAGGTGGATGTTCCAGGGCCTTACATCACCTTAAAAGACTACCAGTTGGATTCAGACAAACCAGAGCTAAAATTGCCACAGAGGGGTTTGTTAGCTGTCTGACCGTGGGCAAGTCACTTAAGCTTCCAAAGCTCTGGTTCTTCATTCACAAATGGTTCCACATCATGGAGCTTTATGAGGATAACAGGAGAGAGTAGGCGAAGGACTCAGCAGTGTGCAACAGAGGGCCGGTGCTCAAGGGCCATCTGTTCTTCCCTTCCATCTTCTGCCTTCCACTTCCTCCTGTCACTGCCCCACGGTCCCCTGGAAGTACCCTCTTTCACCTTTTCTTTTTGAGACAGGATCTTGCTCTGTCACCCAGGCTGGAGTGCAGTGGTGTGATCAGAGCTCACTGCAGCCTCACCCTCCCAGGCTCAACTGATCTTCCTGCTCAGCCTCCCAAGTAGCTTGGACTACAGGCGTGCACCACCATGCCCAGCTAATTTTTATTGTTATTTTTCGTAGAGATGGAGTCTCACTATGTTGCCCAGGCTGATCTCAAACTCCTGGGCTCAAGCAGTCCTCCCACCTGGCCTCCCAAAGTGCTGGGATTACAGGTGTGAGCCACTGCGCCTGACCCCTCCTCCATCCTCACCTCCGTGTTCTTCCTCTCCACTCTCCTCCTGACTCATGCCCTGTGATTTACCAGTGTGCTTTTTCTGCCTTTACTGGGAGGGCAGTTTACAGCTCAATTGTTGTCAATAGCATCCTACCTTAAACGTTAACCAAATGTTCAATGAATGAATCCCTGTACATGAGTGAATTAGAGGCAGGCTTATCATCTCCCTACTCCAAGGAGGTCATTACTATTTCTCTGACAGCAGTAACTAGCAGCGGCATTGTGAAATGAGAATTGGGGGCACAGTGGTGTATGGTAGCCCCTGAAGTGATAATAGAGAATGGTATTTTCGACCCTGATTATTCCTTTGAAGCATTTTGCCATGGCCCACTCACAAAATCCTTTCCCCAGATTTTTTTTTTTTTTTCAAGACAGAGTCTTGCTCTGTCACCCAGGCTGGAGTGCAATGGCGTGATCTTGGATCACTGCAGCCTCCGCCTCATGGGTTCAAGCAATTCTCCTGCCTCAGCCTCCCAAGTAGCTGGGATTACAGGCACCTGCCACCACGCCCAGCTAATTTTTTTGTATTTTTAGTAGAGACAGGGTTTCGCCATGTTGGCCAGGCTGGTCTCAAACTCCTGAATTCAGGTGATCCATCTGCCTTGGTCTCCCAAAGTGCTGGGATTACAGGTTTGAGCCACCACGCCCGACCCTTTCCCCAGATTGTATTGGTTGTTGTTGGGGAATGTGGCAGGACGTAGAGGCAGTGTCAAGAAATGGTTTCATCTCATCAAAGCTCTATTAGAATCGCACTTGCATGAGAACTACTTTGACTCCTTTGCTCCCCACTTTCAAAAGAAAGCATGAACTGTTGACTTGCAGATTTAGTGGTCCTTGGTTTAGGTTGTTGGGGATGGGCTACAAGGCAGTGGGGGTGGTGACCTGGGGAAGTAAAGCTGCAGATGGAAAGGGAGCAGGAAGACCTTTGCTAGCTCCTCCAAATCACTTATTTGTAGAGGAACTACTCTATTTTGCATTAAGTGTTTTGCTGTGAATTTTTGAGATAGCAGTCACACCCATATTTAAATGTAAGAACCAGAGTGTTTTCCAAAGACATACAGGCCAGGTCTCTTCCAGCTCCAAAAGCTATGATTTTACAAACACAAATATTGGGATAATAGGAACCACTGTTTCCACTTGGAATGCTCTTCCCATTCTTCATTTCTTCCTTATACTGACCTTTCTGTCCTTTAAGGTCTAGCTCAGTTCTCACTGTCTAACTTTTGTAGTTCTTTGACTCTGGAATTTTTGGCAGTTAGTTAGATATGGCATTTTATGTTGAAGAGTAGTTCCTTAA
This sequence comes from Rhinopithecus bieti, assembly GCF_001698545.2. Taxonomy (NCBI): domain Eukaryota; kingdom Metazoa; phylum Chordata; class Mammalia; order Primates; family Cercopithecidae; genus Rhinopithecus; species Rhinopithecus bieti. The sequence continues at coordinate 623,843 of NW_016811667.1, forward strand.
ACCTGTTGTCATTTAGGTGTTTTCACGTGTTTATGCCTTGGTCACCCACTAGGTCTTTACTCTTTAGGGCAAGGTGCTACCCATCTCCTATACCCCTGCAGATGGATGCAGTTCAGTGGTTCTCAACAGGTGCCTCCTAGCAGCAGGATCACCTGGGAACTAGTTAGAAATGTGCTCATACCCACTGCAGTAGATAGAAAGTCTGGGGCCAGAGCTCAGCAGTCTGCCCTTTAACAAGCCCTGCTGGTGACTCTGCTGTATGCTGACTTTTGAGAACCTTTAGTGTAGTGGTAAGAGCAGGGGACTGAGGGTCTAAGAGACCTGGGTTTGAAGCCAGCTTCACCATTTACTCTCTGACTTTGGGAAAGTGAATTTGTCTGTCTTCTCTCCCCTTCTAGGGGTATTTTATGAACATTTATGATGCGGGATGTTAATGGGTACTCTAAGGGTAGGGGTGGGTGAGGGGTCCTGTGGCCAAATAAGTTGGTGAAATGCTGCTGTGGCTAATTTAAGCAGGATTCTTTTGGGCAAGACTTTTCAGATGCCTCAGTATGTCACTGAAGGTCTCTGAGAGTCTCCACGGATGTTGCAAACTTGCGAGCCCCTGGAACACGTTTTCTGCTGCATACCTGCTTTTTCCGGGAACACACAGTGTTTTGTGGAACACATTTTGGGAAATGTTGGCTTAGCTAATCTAAGGGTGCTTTGAGCCTCGAGATTTTATGACCTTGTAAATCAGTGAGACATTTAGAAACTTCAAATACAGGTTTAGTCAGACCCGGTGCCAGAATCTATAATTTGGGTAAACCAGGCTTATACAGCAAGTTGAAAATTGAGATGATATGGAAGTAATTAAACATTAGAGAGTAAAGGGTTATATTTTTAAAAGAAGTGAGTTTTTCTTAGATAGAAAATGGCATGTTAGGGTCAAGGTGGGGAAGATAAGGAAAGGAAAATGTCATTTACTGAGCGTTTTGGAGGCCTGGCAGAAAACATATGGCACATTTAAATCGGTAATTTAATGCGATTTTAATGAAGGAACTATTTATAAAGGGTGTGGGCAGGGCTTGGGAAAAGCATCGGCAGTGATGCAGGGCTTGATTCCTCTGTGTACCCAAGGTTTTCCACGTATCACATTGTCATCGTCATAGCCCCAAAGCAGGTCTTATTATTTCATACCTTGCAGAAGAGGAGTGGAGCCCAAAGAGGCAAAGCAAAATGCCCTTAGATAGGACCTGAGATGGAGGAGACAGAACTCCATTCTGCCCTATCAGGTCCCCAGCCTGCACCTCCTGGTTCACATTTCTTTAGGCTGAGCCTTATTTCCTTCAATCTTTCTCTATGTAATGAGGCTAAAAACATTGCTTTGTAGAAGCTCATGTTTGGAGCTAGGTGCGTTGCACTGAGCAATCAGTAGACAGGAGAAAATAGCACCTTAGGCAAATATGTACATTAATAATAAAAGCGTGCAGGTTCCATACGTGGGAAAGAAAGATCATAAACACGAATTTTCATGTCTGGCTGAGTTGGGGCTGTGGAAATCTGTCATCCATTCTTTCCTAGGATCCATCCATCCTAGAAAATCTTTCTAGAGGAGGTAGGAGCCATGTAAAGGACATGATGTGGCAGCTTAGCTTGTAGGGGCTGGGAAGAGGGAGAGGGAAAATTTTTCAGACAAGGGGGCGCTGCTTGGGAAGGCCTGGCAGTGAGAGTGGAAGGCAAGGGCTCTCCTTGCGCGGGTGCCTTAACCAAATGGCAGCATGGGCGGTTTGGAGAAGGGGTCACCGTGGGATCTGAGGGTGCTGCTGACCACCAGTTTTTACATCCGGGCCGTGCTGTTCCAGTGAAGTCTCTTCAGCCTAACACCTTTGTTAGGAGACGGTAAAGACTGAATTTTCTAAGAACTGATTTTGCTTCCTTTGGGAAGTTTCAGAGTATATCAGTGCTCAATTTCTCTTAAGCCCAAAGACAATTTAGAAGTCATGTTTCTGTGGAGGTTTCTTTTCCCCATGTGAGTTTAAATTTGGGTTGGCTTTTAATGCTCAATTAGAATACTTCTTATGGTTAAGGACTTTCTATTCCAAAAAACAAAAACACCTCTCAAATCCTCTGCACAAGACCTGCCTTTGAAAACATCTGGTAAAAATAACAAGTCACTTGGAAAACTGTGTTTCTCAGATGGACCCCCGCCTCTTGGTTAGTGGGAAGTCACTGGGGTAAACCTTTATTTCCTGTTGCTTCCACACAGCCGGCCCTTCACGGAAATATTTCACATGTTTCCTCAGGCAGCAGGGAACCTTGAAGGGCAAACAGAGGGCTGGGGCCCCAGATAGGAACACAGTTGCTGTCTTTGCCCAATAGCGCCTCAGGGTGCGTGGAGAGCCAGCCTCGCTAGGCCTTTGAAGCTGGGCCAGCTCCCTGCCCCAAACTGCTGAAAACCCCAGCTCTCCCCCAGGCTCCAGCAAGGCCCAAACTTGCCACACCTCTGGCTCTTTTTGCAAGAGAGATGTTTTAAAATAGTCTTAAATGTCAGACATATTTTTTTTTCACAACATGCCTCAGACATCTCATAAATTATTCTGCAGTAAAACTTTAATAGGAATGCTTAGAAAACGAAGAGTTCTAGTCAATGGAGTTTTTGGTAACTTATATAACTGTTAACCCCAAATCACCCTACTTTTTCTACCCCAGAACTCGTTGAAGAAAATAATTTAAAATAGAGATGATTTTCTGAACCCATGTTGGAGGCTGTCTTTGATGACTGAAGTCTTATGTTTCTTCATAATGCTATATGTTAGTTTGAACAACATGATATTCCAATATTTGACTATTTTTTACTTTAAAAAGGTTATCTGAAATGGTTCAGACTGATAATAATGTAGGAAGTATAGGAGTTGGAGTTCAGTGTTTTCTGACCAGAATATACCTATAAAGTTGATTTTTTTTTCCTTAGAGGGGAAAAAAAAGAAATCTGTGATATCCACCTTTCTTGCCATTTGCTTCTTTCTCATGAATATGGGTAATTAAAGATTCTGGTTGCAGAATTTGCATTGTTGCACAAGCTGTGTCTGCTGTCACATTGGCTCCATATTGGGGCTCTTACAAATGTGTCACATCTATAGCTGTAGATCTAACGAGCGCTTTCTCGTGTGCACATGCTTCTGTACATGAGCCTGTGAGCCTTCCTTCCTTTTGTGGTTTTTCAGTGTTGTGGCTTCGATTGATTTCTATTTATAATGCTTACTGTCTTGATTTATTCAGTTACTAGTTCCTGAAAAGTTGGAATTTGGGAAGAATTTTTTTTTTTTTGAGATGGAGTCTTGCTCTCTTGCCGGGCTGGAGTGCAGTGCCGTGATCTCGGCTCCCTGCCACCTCCACCTCCACCTCCAGGGTTCAAGCGATTCTCCTGCCTCAGCCTCCTGATTAGCTGGGATTACAGGCGCCCGCCACTACAGCCAGCTAATTTTTTGTATTTTTAGTAGAGACGGGGTTTCATCATGTTGGCCTGGCTGGTCTCCTTCTGAGACCAGCCTGGTCGAACTCCTGACCTCGTGATTAGCCCACCTCGGCCTCCCAATGTGCTGGGATTACAGGCATGAGCCACTGTGCCCAGCCATAATTTTTTTTTTTTTTTTTTTTGAGTCTTGCACTGTTGCCCAGGCTAGAGTACAGTGGCACGATCTTGGCTCACTGTAACCTCTGCCTCCTGGGTTCAAGCAGTTCTCCTGCCTCAGCCTCCCAAGTAGCTGGGATTACAGGCACCCACCACCACGCCCAGCTAATTTTTTTGTATTTTTAGTAGAGATGGGGTTTTACTATGTTGGCCAGGCTGCTCTCAAACTCCTGACCTCGTGATCTGCCTGCCTCGGCCTCCCAAAGTGCTGGGATTACAGGTGTGAGCCACCACACCTGGCCCAGAATTTTTAATTATTGGGACAGAGATAGATAATTTGAGCTGGGACTGTCATAACAAGTCTGGAATATGTGCTACATCACAGAATCATGGTCATCAGTGCCCAAAGTGATGCTGCATAGATGCCTTTTGTCCATAGGAAGATTCAGTGATATTTAGATGCTAGCATACTTCGTTTCGTGATATTCCTCATTCTTTAAAAATTGAACTTGCTAATCTACCAGTATATTTCATTATCTAGAACATTCCATTAACTCTGTATTTGGTAAGTGTTTGAATTGAGAAGAAATTTCAAAAGTGAGGATATACTTCCTAGTATATTTTTGTCTTTTTTTTTTTTTTNNNGAAGCGTTCATATGGAAAGTTAAAGTTTGTCTCAAAGCCTGGGTGATGTCTCACCTCATTATGAATAAACCGGAAGTTGCTGTCTGTAACATCCCTCCAAATAAGATACTAAGGATCCCATTCGTCACGATTAGTTTTGGGTGCACTTTTTGAAAGACTTCTAGTAAATCTTAGTTGGAATTGAAACTCATACAAAAGCCTTTATTCTGGAGCATGTTCTTGAAATAGTGCCTTTTTTAACCTTACATGTCTTTTTTTGTTTTTTGTTTTTTTGAGAAGGAATCTCGCTCTGTCGCCCAGGCTGGAGTGCTGTGGCGTGATCTCTGCTCACTGCAAGCTCTGCCTCCTGGGTTCACGCCATTTTCCTGCCTTAGCCTCCTGAGTAGCCGGGACTACAGGCACCTGTCACCACGCCCAGCTAATTTTTTGTATTTTTAGTAGAGACGGGGTTTCACTGTGTTAGCCAGAATGGTCTCGATCTCCTGACCTTGTGATCCGCCCGCCTCGGCCTCCCAAAGTGCTGGGATTACAGGCGTGAGCCGCCAAGCCTGGCCTCTTTTGCCTTTTTATGTGAAATCAAAGCAACAAAATGTCTCTTGCCCCTTTACTTCATCCAAGGCACCGTGTTAAAATTCAGAAGGCATATTTGCAGTGACTAAAGAATTTTGCTCCTCTTTAAACATGACACTAGCATGACATTCTCCTTACCGTTTGGTCTGTAGGAAGGCAAAGCCAGTTATCTGCGACTTGACTCAGGACAGCATCCTTTGCGGGAAGCAGTGCTGTGTTGAAAGTTAGAGCCCATGTTTCATTCCTGTCCAGGTCCCAAGCTCATTCTGACTTTGTGGGTAGACTTTCTCCTTTTCCACCTGGACTGCTTCCTCTTCTATACAGTGAAGATGTCAAACTAGATCATTTCTAAGGTCTTTCACAACACAGTAAACCCAACAATGTTTTTTATTGACTACTTTCCACTTCACAGGGTCCTGAGATAGTTCCAACTGTAAGAGAGCATTTTACACCTGGGTGTTTTCAAAGGTCCCTCATAGATAAGTAAACCAAGAAAACATGTTTGTTGGTCATTCTGCAAGAGCAGAGAGAATGCTAGAGTGTGCAGAGTATTCAGCCCCTCCAGAGAGTTATGCGTGGCTTGGAGAAGAATAAATGATACGGGACCTGTCACATACGTGGGACAAATAGTAGGTTAGACAGCGAGTGCCCTGAGTGACAGCTGTTGTTTATCAAACACTTGCACCATCCCCCGACTCTTCCAGGTGCTTTTAATTGCTTTACCTATAATATCCTCATCAAGCCTTGTAGTAACCACATAAGAGGAGTGCTGTGTTTACCCTTTCTTACAGACGAAGACACCAAGATAATTTGCCCAAGTTTCCATAGCCAGTAAGTGGTGGAGCTGGTACTTGAATTTGAGCCTACTTTTTTTTTTTTTTTTTTTTTTTTTTTTTTTTTTTAAAGACAGAGTCTCGCTCTGTCTTCCAGGCTGGAGTGCAGTGATGCAATCTCTGTTCACTTCATCCTCCACCTCCCAGGTTCGGGTGATTCCCGTTCCTCAGTTTCCCAAGTAGGTGAGATTACAGGCACGTGCCACCTTGCCTGGCTAATTTTTGTATTTTTAGTAAAGGTGGGGTTTTGCCATGTTGGCCAGGCTGGTCTTCAACTCCTGGTCTGTAGTGATCCTCCCGCCTCAGCCTCCCAAAGTGCTGGGATTACAGGTGTGACCCACTGCCCCAGCCTGAGCCTACATTCTTAATTGTCTTGCCTCTAAGAGAAGGTGAAGGCATGGATAGAGAGAAGAAACAGGACTGTCTCATTAAAGGAAAGCATGGAATTGCCAGGGGTTAACAATGGCAGGAGAATCGGGACATTTGTGACCATGGGCTACTTAGGTGGACCCATTTCCTGAGGGTTCTCTCACCTTGGTTACCTGTCACTGCCTTGTGGGCCCTGGGGGATACTGCCTGTCTATTAAGACTCTGGCTCAAGCTTGGCCAGAAAAACCTCCTGCCAGCCCCCCTCCAGCACTCTGCCAGTGCTAAAAAGAGCCTTGTGTTTACTGGAACTTGGGATATCTTTTCTACTTGAGTTGGCCAGAGCCAAGTCAAGGGAATAAAGAGCTGGACTGAAAGAGCCACTTGGGATTGGAGGGTGACCCCAATAGTATAACTATGCAAAGACTTTAAAAATCCCTTTTCAAATTTTCCAAAACTTGGTTTTACTTTAAACTGATATTTTCCTTTTAATGCCTCCATTCGCAGAACCAAAAATTCCCAGTTCTGGAATTTGTGCTGTGAAAAGGTCAGAGTGAACAATGCGAAGCATCCTCATTAGCTCTCAGTTTATTTCTTGGATGGAAGGGATCACTTGTATCTGCTCATGGGGCTCAGGACAAACTTCTGTTCCCTGTCACTCTCTCAGCTGCCATCATCAGTGGGACACTGGCCAGGCATCACGTGGCTTAAAAAAAAAAAAAACCAGTGTCTTGCTTTTAAGCACCCTCTGTGCCTTGGATTATAAGACCACTGCTGGCTGGGCACACTGTAGTCTCAGCACTTTGGGAGGCCGAGGCGGGTGGATCACGAGGTCAGGAGATCGAGACCACGGTGAAACCCCGTCTTACTAAATATACAAAAAATTAGCCGGGCGAGGTGGCGGGCGCCTGTAGTCCTAGCTACTCTGGAGGCTGAGGCAAGAGAATGGCGTGAACCCGGGAGGCGGAGCTTGCAGTGAGCCAGGATCACGACACTGCACTCTAGCCTGTGCGACAGAGCGAGACTCCATCTCAAAAAAAAAAAGAAAAAAGAAAAAGAAAAAAGACTACTGCCTCCTTGAGGGGCAGTGATAATGTTCATCTCTGTAGCCTGGCACTGAGCACAGCATGTGGTACCAAGAAGACACTCCATAAGCACTTGGCAAATTATTTGTTGAGCACATTGTTTTAATCACCATACAAACAAATGCAATGGAAAGATGTTTTTAAAATAAGGTGAGTGCAAGGAAGGGAAATGCATTGCAAGGCACAGCTTTGTAGTATGAGGCATAATAGTTCTTAAGAGCCCTGGGATTTAGGGTCAGATAGATTGGGTTATACGTCACAATTCCACCATTTACTAGTAGGGTGACCCTAGAGAAGACACTGGATCATTGCCTCCTTTCTGAATTGGTAACAGTGCCTACTCAGTAAGGCTACTAAGATTAAATGAGATATTGTATGTAATGTGCTAAGCATGAGGAGAGGTTCTTGATGATAACAATAGGGTTTTTTTCCCCTAGCAATAAATAAAATACATCAAATTTAGCTGCCCTTCAAAAGAAGTGGGAAGCAGAACTTGTGTATATGCTCCCTCCCTGACCAAAGAAAAAAGTTTGCATGTTGCAGAGTGGTATAGTACTGAATATTTTGCAATTATCTGGATCAGAGGCAAATTCAGCAGGATATGAGTGGTCGTTGTGGAAATGTAGTTCAACAGATTTCTAAAGTCTGGAAAACTCTTTATATAGAAAACATGCAGAATTAGAACCATATTTCAAAGCTTTTATAGCAGGAAGAAAAATACTTATGAGATAATACTATTCATATATTGTGAACATAACCAGATAATATAAAGAAAGATTACAGGGAAATTCAGCAAATAATGAGATTGCGTTAGGGTAGTGACATTATAGATCTTTTTATTTCATTTTCAGATGTTTAGTTGTGTGCTTATATTTCTTTTGTAGTTTAAAAAATGCTTTCAAAAATAAAACAAACCTATTCAAAAAAAGCTTCACTCTTGAAATGAGATGAAAAGAGTCTTCTTAAAAAAAGTTTGATACTTGAATGGCCGCTTTTGAATTTTTTGGTTTTATTGCTTTTCCAATTGTTTTCTTTAAGAAACTTTTACTATTGCTGAATAATTAATAAAGACTATACTTAGTGAAAACACATTGAGAAGTTGGGAATTTAAGAGTTTGATGCAAAATGGAAATTTTCCTTTGAAAATAATATGATAGGATAAAGTATTAATAGACTATTAGAAATCAAAGCCTGTCTAATTAAAAAGTAAACACTCACTCTTTAGATGGCATCACAGATGTGTCAAATATATCCATTTTTTAAAGTTATAGTCATTTTGTAGATTATGATATGAAACTGTCTTAAAGGTAGGGTGCATTTCAATTATTTGCTTTCCTGAACGTCCAGTCTTAGAAATATTTAAGTTAATGGATGAGTATACTCCTAGTAAACTTCTCACTTGGAAACCCTGTGCCAGACTGTGTACAGATGGGGCAGCAGTCATGACTGGCAGGTCCAGCAAGTCGAATCACATTTGCACATTGTTTTATTCACTGTGAACTTTTTTGCAGGAAAAAAAGGAAAAACTGTCTCCCTGCTTAATGCAATTCTGACATGCTCAGTACAAATTATAAATTACATTTAAAGTGATGGTACAAATTAATAAACATTTCCAGCTTTGTGTGACAGTTTAGGGTTGAGCATCATTGTTTAATACTTGGTGTTGCAGTCACTTGGTTGTATTGACCAACATTTCTCAAAATATAGCCCTAAATGACATCTGCCAGAAATGCAGATTCCAGGGCCCCTTGGAACTTCAGAATCAGCATATCTGGCTGCAGAACTTGTAATCTGCATTTTAAATAAGTTCCTCCCCAGATGATCGATGTAAAGCAGTTTTGTTGAGGCCCTCTAGTACAGTGGGAACGTTTGCAAAGATTATTTGTTATATCAATTTAAGATATTTATTTTTAAATGCAGAGAATACAAATGTGTAATGAAAGTTTGAGAGCAAAGCTGACTTATTTTGGGTCCATATTTCTACTTATAAGTGAGATTTGAGACTTCAAGGCACTGTGGATAGTGTCTTCAATTTGTGCAATAAAATTACTTTTCAAAGTACAAGTTAGAAATTTAGTTGAAGGGCACGTGTGAGAATAATTTAAAATGTTCTTGCTGTTTTCTGAATTCTCCAATTCATCAGAGTTGATTTGGAACAGCATTGCAAGTGGTCATTTAAAATGCTTTCTCAATATCAATAAGAAAACTTGCATTTGAGAAAGTCTCTGATTATTAAATCATTTGTGAATTCATAAAACAGCAAATTTGGAGAAAAAGGGATGAAGACAGAGACCCATTGTTATGTCAAGGATTATAACTAATATTTAGTTCAATAAATATAATTGGGGGTAAATGTAAAGACAATATTCAGTTATCTGCAAAAGAGATGATGGTGGTTTTACTAGGGTCTTCCAACCACATACTTACATTAGGCAGCATTTTTGGCTTTTAAAGTAAAGAAATCAAAGCCAAAAAGGGGTCGGTTTGTGTCTGGCCATACTCGTTATTATAACAATTTTTTTTTTTTTTTTTGAGACAGAGTCTTTCTTTGTCTCCCAGGCTGGAGTGCAGTGGTGCGATCACAGCTCACTGCAGCCTCAATGTCCTGGGCTCAAGCAATCCTCCCACTTTAGCCTCCTGAGTAGGTAGGACTACAGGCACTCACCACCATGCCCGACTAACTTTTGTATTTTTTGTAGAGATGGGGTTTTGCCATGTTGCCCAGGCTGCTCGCAAACTCCTGAGCTCAAGCAGTTCACCTGCTTTGTCCTCCCAAAGTGCTGGGATTATAGGAATGAGCCACCACAACTGCCTAAAGATGTTTTTAAGGGACTGACAATTGGGATTAGAGAGAAGCAATCACTTTGAGTATCTTAAAACTTCTTTGAGTTTAAAAGTGATCTCACATAATGTATCTGTGCTTAAATATAATTTCTTAATGTCACTTGTGTAGACTTCAGTGATAGAAGAAATAAATAAGATTTAAATAAACTTTAACCCTCCATTTAGCGAATAAATTTATATATATTTTTATCTTGATAATTTTAATGATTCTTATAATGAATTGGCCTTTCTTTATCCCCTGCTGGAATAGTGTTTGGGCTGGGAAACATTGGTCTCTTTTTCATCCCCTCTGTTTTGCTTGTCTTTGGGGACTCCTTACCCCCATGTCTCATCTTCCTCCATCTCCTGTCCCTCCTTGGCAGCAATGGGGTCAAGGAGACTGAATGTGGACCTGACACATCCTACAGAGATGAGGCAAGATCAGAAGTACTTGACTAGGCAGCATTTTGGTTTTGCAGCTCCCAGGCAACCCCGATGCTGCAAAGGCATCTTCACATTGGAAGAGGCACACTATGAGGATGATTTCCTTATCTTCCTGACAGTTGCCTGAAATCTCCCTTCTCGCACTGTGATCTATGAGCTCTCAGGCACTCAATTTATTTTCTTTGCTAGGAATTTCTAGAGCCATGGCTGGGTCACCCTTTGCTTTCCTGGCAGCTGGCTTCACTCTGAACTTAATGAGGTTGCAGAGCTGAGGGGCCACGGAAGGGTTTCCCCCGTTGGAAGGACTCTGCTGCTTGTCCCTATTAAAAGAGTAAATGCTGACTGCTGGGTGATTCCAAGGAAGGGCTTTTCCAGCCAGTTTCCATGTGGTCAGTGTCTAGTGCACATTCCTGAGCCTGCCTGCTCCTCCTTTTCTTCTCTTTGGACTTTAGTGTAACCAGCAGTGAACAGGAATGTATTTTAAATCACATGTAGATGTAACTTTTGGAGTCGCTGGGATTTCCTGTCCCTATCCACTGGTCAGACAATTTATCAAGGCCTGTTGGCAAACTTGTGTAACCATCCAGGATGTCATGCTACCAAAGGTCTCCCTGCACCTGATTCTCTGCATTCGAGCTTGCTGGTTAGTTGTTAGAGCTGCGATATTAGCAGAGGGGAATTTGAAATGCTTCGTTACCATTCCGAGAGTTCAAGTGTTTTTATTTCTGTGTTTAGTAAGTGCTTAAAACACATATTTTAGTTTTTTTCCCTTACAATCTAGTGTATAAAATCTTTTAACTTAGGCTTTATATTCTTACAGAAGAAAAGCTTATTTATTTTGTACTTTTATTATTAAACAGATAGGAAAAAGTCTACAATTATATGCTTCTTAAGCTGGATTTCCTCCAAAAGTGTAATATATTCACCAAACTCCACAAATACCAAAGCTCCTTTTAAGCATATTGGGAACCAACCCAAGAGTTCTAAAGTTACGATTTTCCTGAAGGATTTTTGTTGAATACTTGGAAAAAAAAAAAAAAAAGGTGCAGGGGAAGTGAGGTGGGGATTCTTGTATGGGGCCTTTATCCTTTCCCCCATCTCTACAGTCTTCTTAAAATGCCCTCTGTCAGACTTTTTGATGGTTTGCGCTCTAGATATTCAAGACATAAATTTAAACAGTGAGATCCACTATTCAGTGCCCCACATTTAGTTCACATTTAGTGAGCTTTTACTGAATGAATGAGCTCAGAAGCACCAAAGGACATTTGTTTGTGGACTTGCTTTAAGTTAAGGATTTTTTTCTTTTCTTTTTTTATTTTATTTTAGGAGAAAGCCGACCTGAGCAAGGTGGTGCATGCCTGTAGTCCCAGCTACTTGGGAGGCTGTGGCGGGAGGATCACTTGAGGCCAGGAGTTCAAGGCTAACCTGGGCAACATAACAAAGCCCTTTCTCTAGATAGACAGACATAGCTAGATAGCCATTTATGCTCCAACTCAGTACTTGTGTATATGACTTTTAGAGACACTTGGACCTATATAAATGTTAAGAAACCTTAGATTTTAATTCTCAACTGCTGGCTTTTCCTTTTTAAGAGAGGAAGGGAATGCCACAATGAAATTTTAAAAGCAATTTAGAAATATTTTAGTGCCCTCGTGACTGAAGAAACATCATACAACTAAACATAGATGACTGTCTTTAGGGAGTGTACCATCTAGAAAGCAGAGTAGGACTACAGACATAGTAATTGTAACATCTACTGCTGACATGGCTTGCTCCTTGTCCTGTTGGAAGGGCTTGGCAGGATGAGAGTTCTTTGTTTTAGGGAGGACGCGTACCTGGACATTGCATTTTCTCATCTCCTTTCAGTGGATTGATCAAGACTGTGAAGCCCATGACATTTGGAAACTGTGGTTTTTTCCAGCCCTGAAATGCTTTTTTTCTTTTTTGGTAGGGATATTTTATTTTATTTTTTTATAGACTTAGGGGTACAAGTACAGTTGTATTACATGGATATATTACATAGTGGTGAAGTCTCCAGCCTTGAAATTCTATGATGCTCTGAGTCCTTTGGCCTCATGAAACATTCTTAAAGATGATAGTGCCTTGTTTCTGTTCTTGTTTTTTTGAGATTGAACTCAATTACTGGCTTGTTTTGCAGGCAGCCAAGGGCACTGCTGTCCTGTAGCCTGCAAAGTTCTGCACAAATGCAAGGTGTTGGATGGGGTCACTACAAGATTTGTGTTGAGTTTTCTCTGCCCAAGGCAAAAAGCCTTCGTTCCTGGCAATGCCCTTGTCTCCATGCAGGGTTCAGTACATTGTTGTTAAAGTAAAACCGTGACTAACTAGAGCCTTTTATTAACCAGGATTTCTACTTCTGACTCTCCTCACACTTCATTTTTGGAGTTAGAACAGGATAAATAAACCAATTATGTCAATAGGTGACCATTTACTGAGTTCTTCCTGTGTGTCAAGCACTGTGCTATGTGGGTAAATGGTTATCTCGATTAATCCTCACAACAGGGAGGTTAGTGCTGCTTTTATTCCTGTTTTGCATGTAGGGAAACTGTACAGTGGTAGCATCGCTGCCTGAGCACCTAGAATTCTTTGTTAACAGGGTTGTGTGTGAATAATTTAATTAGTCTCTTAAGATCTCAACACACTCCCTCCCTGGCCCCTGCTGTAAACATCCTACACTGATTGGAATAGAATACATAGTTCTTTTCTTCCAACATGGTGTGTTCTATTGATACAAGTTGTGAATTGTGATGACAAGGCCATTTTGTATTGAGAACCATTCTCTTTAACATTTGTTAGTTTGGAAATGATCTAAACATCCCTAACTCTGTCACCTTTTATTCCATTGTAGTGGTTGATATCATAGTCTCTTCATTTAGTTAATAAGCTTCTTTGAGTTCTAAAGGATTTTTCGACACCTTTTATTTTCTGATAATTTTATCTTGTCATACACCAAGGCAATTGGGCAGAAAAAAAGCTTCACTGTGGACAAAAGTGGCAAAATGAGATTTAGGGAGTATACTCAGAAAATCAGATTCTCTCTCAGCAGCAGTTTTTTCTACCCATAAGCAAGAGAAGACAAATGTAGAAACTGTCACCTATGGTTGCTGCCATCGAGGCTTCTATGGAGTTTTCACAGCCAAATGAGCAGAACAAGTTTGCTGGGAGCTCCTCTCCTGGGGAGAGAGGGTATATATGGTTGAGGCATATTTCATTTTTTTGTGTGTGTGTTCTGTGCTACGTTCCAAACATTACCTATGTGAGAACTGCTTTGGAAACTCTAGACACTTTGTGAGGAAAATAGTTTGTTAAAAGCAAAAGACATGGTAGACAAGTTTTTGTTTGTTTGTTTTGAGACAGGGTCTCATTCTGCCACCCATGCTGGAGTGCAATGGCAGGATCATGGCTCACTGCAGCCTCGACCACCCAGGCTCAAAATCAGTCCTCCTGCGTCAGCCTCCTGAGTAGCTGGGATGACAGGCACAAGCCTCCTGAGTAGCTGGGACTACAGGTACATGGCACCATGCCTGGCTAATTTTTATATTTTTTGTACAAATGGGGTTTCACCTTGGTGCTTAGTTAGGCTGGTCTCAAACTCCTGGGCTCAAGCGATCCACCCACCTTGATCTTCCAAAGTACTGGGATTACAGGCATGAGCTGCCACAAGCAGTGTGGAAGACAGGTTTTATATATCCTGGAAGAAGTGGTAAAGTTAAAAAAAAGTTTTATATGTAAATCAAATAATACCTAGCCAGTAACATCCATGAGTATTAACTGTGGGGAGAAAGAGGAGACTAGTTACTTTACTTCTTATGGAAAGTTATGAGAAGATTGTGCTGTTGGGGAAAGATGGGACATGTCACCTCATGAGGGAGAGAAAGGTGCTGTAAGCTCTTAAAAGGAGCACTGACTGAGACTATTCTTTTAATTAGCTTGAAAAGACTCACCTCTCTATGTTGGACATAGAACATCTGCTGCTACTCAGAGAAACCAGATGAGGAGAAAGTGGTTCAGACCCCCACCCCAGATGCTATTGATGATGATCATTATGCTGAACACAGCTAAAATTTATTAATCATTTTCCAACGTTGTAATAGGCACTGGATGTACTGAACCTTATTCAATCTTTCACCATAATGCTATGAGATTGATGGCTGCTATTATTCCCATTTTATAGATGAGGAAACAGAGACTTAGCAAGGTTAACTGACTAACCGCATGTAGTAAGCATCAGAATAGCAGCTCAAATCCAAGTCATACTAAGTCTAGGGATGTTGATGGGTGTTGTTGCTTCCTAAAGTCTGTTAGAAAGTGCTGTATGTGATCTTATTCCCTTTTAACTTCCCCCAATGAAGACTTTCTATGAGGAAATTGATACCATGAGAAGTACGGGCTATTTTGTGCTTTTGTCAGCATGTGCTTGGGTGTTTCCCAGGTAAGTTGTGAAGCTTGGCATTCTCTTAGCTGGAAGATTCCTGCAGCAGAGAGCAGTCCATGGATACTCTTCCATGCTGTTTGTAGTAACTCATCAGGGTTTTAAGGGTTAGTCTTATCTCTCCAATTAGAATATAAAGTCTCTGAGGGCAAGCACGTCTCTTATCTTGATTGATAACTTTGATAATTTAATTGCCACAGCTGAATGAAAAAGCCCCCAAAGACAATCCATTTATTTGTCTTTGTTTTAAGTCTGTATATTCTCCAAGCAAACTTTGTACACAAGAGCATCTTGCTGCAGGCGGGGACTGTTTTGTGCCTCCTTGGCTGAGGTCATGTGGCAAAGTGGAAGGAGCCTGGGTTGAGGAGCCGGAGCCAGGACTCGTATTCCAGCTTTCCCGCTTGCTTCCACAAGACTTTTCAATGAGCCTTCTAACTTTTATCAAAGCTCAGTTTCTCCATTTGCAGAATAGGTGCAGAAACCTTACTAGGTGTTCTGAGGATTAAAAATAACGTGATGTGTCAAGTGGCTGGTTCACAGTGAGCATTTAGGAAATGAAGAGATGGTTCACCTCTGTTTCTGTAGTGTGAGCACAGGGCCTTGCAGAGAATGCATACACAATCAGTGTGTCTTGATAATAACGATTTGGTTCTTTGGCACCTGAACCTAAGGAGGGAGCAACTGTGAAGTCTTTTAAAATATGATGCTTTTTATCAAGAATGTCCTTCATTGCCAGACTTGGCATATGAAGGCAGACCTGGAAACTTTTGACTATTTGGTTCTTGAATCCTGCTTCAGTTCATAAAACCTGACGTTTGGTACAGGTAAGTATTAGTAATATCAACCTCATAATCAGATATACAATGATTGCATTCATTAGTCTGTTAAAATAATAAAGGATAACAAAGAATAGACCCAATACCTTTGCTAGAATACTTTTCCTTTTATAACACAACAATTTACAGTGTTTCTTATATACAATTATCTCTCAGTATGCAACAGAGGTTGGTCCAGGACCCCACGCATACCCAAATCTGAGCAGACTTATGTCCTGCAGTGGGCCCTGCAGTACTCACATACAGGAAAAATTGGCCGTCCACATATGCAGCTTGCACATCCTACAATGCTGTATTTTTCATCCGAGTTTGGTTGAAAAAAATCTACATATAAGTGGACCCTCACAGCTGAAATGTGTGTTGTTCAAGGGTCAACTGTATTTTAAAATTTAATCGTAACCACTTAATGGGCCGGGCGCAGTGGCTCATGCCTGTAATCCCAGCACTTTGGGAGGCCCAGGTGGGTGGATCACCTGAGGTGAGGAGTTCGAGACCAGCCTGGCCAACATGGCAAAACCCTGTCTCTACTAAAAATACAAAAACTAGCCAGGTGTGGTGGTGAGCGCCTGTAGTCCCAGCTACTAGGGAGGCTGAGGCAGGAGAATTGCTTCCACCTGGGAGGTGGAGGTTGCAGTGAGCCAAGATTGTGCCACTGCACTCCAGCTTGGGCAACAGAGCGAGACTCCATCTCAAAAAAACAAAACAAAACAAAACAAACAAACAAAAAAAACACAATGTAAGTAGGGTTTTTTATTTTGTTTTTGTTTTTTTGAGACAGTCTTACTCTGCCACCCAGGCTGGAGTGCATAGCACCATCTTGGTTTACTGCAACCTCTGCCTCCCAGATTCAAGAGATTCTCATGCCTCAGCCTCCCAAGTAGCTGGGACTACAGGTGCGCACCACAACACCTGGCTAATTTTTGTATTTTTAGTAGAGACAAGGTTTCACCATGTTGGCCAGGCTGGTCTCGAACTCCTGACCTCAAATATTCCACCTGCCTTAGCCTCTCATAGTGCTGGGATTATAGGTGTGAGCCACCATACCCAGACTAAAGTAGTATTTTAAATTCCCTTTTATGGATGAATAAACCGAGACTGACAAATTAAAGGACTTCTCAATTTGCACAGCCCTGCCAAAGTTTGGATTCTAATTGAATTCTTCTTACCCAGCTTTTTGCTGCTTTCCTGCAGCCACCAGGCACATATACAACTCAAGTCAGAAGTGTGTGACAGATGCCAACTGAGCCAGAGTCCTTATAAGCCTATAATATAGGCAAATTGTATGTATGTGTGTGTGTATGTGTGTTTGTATAAATATAAACACAGAGATACTAATTTTTATATATTAATATATAAATGTATAATGCCAACCTATTTCTAAGTAGTCTGGGAGACAATATAGATTAAAAAAAAAATACTTTCATTAAATTTTTGCTGTGAGCTTGATATTATGTTGAATGTTTTAGTGGTTTTATCTTGGTTTGAAGAAAACTCATTACAGAAATTTGTATTGTAATTTCAGTGGTTGGATGTCGTCACTTTTATACCTGATATATTCAAAAGTTGCCTAAAATTAGGGTAAAAATAAATGAGGATAGGTAAAAGTAGCTAACATGATATATTCACTGGATGAGTGATGGGAGCCAGGGTCTTGCATTTATTACAGTGAGGTGCTAATGATCTGACGTGGTCCATGGCCCCAGAGACTGTGCTCAGGGATTATTGAGTTTGGGCCTGTGTATATGTGTTCCACCTCAGTTATTAAACAAATGCCACCGAGAAGAGAGAGCTTTTCTCAGAAAAGACGGTGTTTACAGTGTTTCGTATTACCCTTTTGGTAGGTTAGTATATATTCAGTTACAAGTTCAAAACTTCTTAAGGAAAATAAGCAATTCCTGAACAAGCCGGTATTATGAACTGAAGTATTTAAGTTATGTATTTGCGCAAGACCCAAAGTCTTTTTACTGAATGGAGCCTCTGTTCCCTCATTCCTGAGCATGGTATGGGTCTGTACTGCAGATGTCTGTGTAATATATGATGTGGTAAATACATAGCCTCAGGGATTTTGTGGTTTAAAAGAAAAGTTGAGAGGGAACTGTGGATTGTCTGTAAGAGCAGAGCCCTCTCCTGCCATATCAAACCCACCCTGCTTTCCCATTTTCAAGCTCTTAACAGACTGCTTTTCAGCTTTTTAACCTTTTTTTCCCAGCCATACACAGTACTTCTTCATTTCGTTTACCTGCATTGTGGACTATGGCCCAACCTGGATTCTCCTGAGAATCCAAAATGCTTTCATTCATGACCTCTCACTGGTAGACATTGTATAGCCACTGCTGCAGAAGAAAAATGGCGTCTGTGTTCTGGGCTTGTCTTTTTTATTTTGAGGTTATGTATTTATGATTTAAACAGAGTTAAGATGTCTTGCTTTTATCTCATGAATTTGGGAATCTGCCCTATTTTGAGTTATCTGGATTGTCTAAGGAGAAGGCTCCAAATGTGCTGAATGCCACAGTTAGACAGCTTTGTTTTGGTTCTGTAGACACAACCATATTTGGGAAACACAAATAGGCCAGTTTTTGCTTTTAAGACTTGTCTTGGTTAACAACGCGTGTTTTAGAAACTGTGTGTGCCCGGAGTTTTACATATAAAGGATTTGAGAAGGAGCTCAGGGCTCTGGAATGCCATGAAGTGGGGTTAGCAGCAGGGACTTGGCAGTGAGCAGGCACTGGGAGCAATGGGGTGGTTTGTGTGTTGTCACCTGGCAGCTCCAGTTGACTATTTTAAGATGAAATGTTTTGGTGTGATTGCTTCTTTAGGAAATCTAGCTGAACAGTCGAGTCCATTTATTGCCCCTTCATCCTCCTAAGGAACTTCATGGGAGTAGTTTGGCTTCATTAAACAAAAGCAATCACTGATGATGAATGTTAGAATCCCACAAATTCTGTGGAAGATGGCATCAGGTGACTGTGCCATGTTCTAATGGACATGACTGTCAGTGGCATTTTTAACTTGTCTCCTAGAATTTTTTCTTTCAAGTTCTAAATATTACACAATTGCATATCAAATGTCATGTAAGAGCTAAAAAAGATACTTGTCATTAGAAAAGAAATGTATTATAACCACGTTATAAACAGTTTGGAAAATAGAAAAAAAAATTACCCATAATTCCATGCTACCACAATCACTATTAGAATTTGGACATATTTTCTTTTTACTGTATATATGTGTTTTGCCTATTATGTAATTATAATAACAGAGCCGGGCACAGTGGCTCATGCTTGTAATTCCAGTACTTTGGGAGGCCAAGGTGGGCAGATCACCTGAGGTAAAGAGTTCGAGACTAGCCTGGCCAACAAGGTGAAACCGTGTCTCTACTAAAAATACAGAAATTAGCTGGGTATGGTGGTGGGTGCCTGTAGTCCCAGCTACTCAGGAGGCTGAGGCAGGAGAATCGCTTGAACCGAGGAGGCGGAGGTTGCAGTGAGCAGAGATTGTGCCACTGTACTTCAGCCTCGGCAACAGAGTGAGACTCCATCTCAAAAAAAAAAAAAAAAAATTGTAATCACATATGTCACACAGACTTATACCCTGCTTTAGTCACCTAATCTTATGAGAAGTCTTTTCCCATGTTGTATGGTCAATGTTCGTTTTTCTCATAACTGTTCAACAGTCCCTGCAGTGGGTATGTGGTCAGGTAATTAGCCCCTCTGTTACTGAACACCAGAGGGTTTCAAGGCTTTCACTATTACTAATAAAGCTATGGTAAACATCTCTGTATGTATAGCATTATTGTCATTCAAGGTTCTTTCTTTAGACTAGATTCTCCTAAAGCACAGGGGTATGAGGTGCATAGCTCTTGGTGTGTATTGCTGAAGATAATGATAAAAATGTAGTGTCATTGGCCGTGTAGGAAAAAGCCAATGTCTTTGCATTTGCCCACATTATTAGTTTTAAAAAAATTTTGGACTAATATAAGAAGTAGAAAAAATGGTTAGTCATTTTTTAAATATATATATATATTTTGTTTGTTTGTTTGTTTGTTTTGAGACGGAGTGTTACTCTGTCACCCAGGCTGGAGTGCAGTGGCACGATCTTGGCTAACTACAAGCTCCGCCTCCCGGGTTCACACCATTCTCCTGCCTCAGCCTCCTGAGTAGCTGGGACTACAGGCGCCCGCCACCCCGCCCAGCTAATTTCTTTGTATTTTTTTTAGTAGAGACGGGGTTTCGCTGTGTTAGCCCAGATGGTCTCGATCTCCTGACCTCATGATCCACCCACCTCGGCCTCCCAAAGTGCTGGGATTACAGGCGTGAGCCACCCCGCCCGGCCTGTATTTTTTAACTGGTTGGGTTAAGTAAACGTTTTCTCATAGATTTGTTTATTATTTGCATTTTGTCTTCTGGGAATCATTTCTTCATGTGTCTAAAATATTTTCTTGGCAATTAGTATGATTACATTAGATTAAGGATATTAACCCGTCATTTTGTTTGCTGCAAGCCATGCATTTTAATACGTTAGACAATGTAATATATAATTACAAATTATCTCCTAAATTCTGTTGTTTGAAGCTCAAATAATACTGCATTTATAAGACTTGAAACTGTTGGGGGGCTGAATTTGCTTATTGGGATGGAAGTCAACATTTTATATTTATTTAAAGGCTCCACTCAAGTATTTTAAAATGATTGCAGATTTATTGGTGGTGAATGTTCTAGCTCCAAATCTGCCCCTTCTCTGGCGTGAACCTGGAACGAAAGTTTGATATTGATATGGAGTTTGGGCATGGGCTTTCTGAGTATTGTGATCATAAATAGGTCTTATTAAAATGAGTTCTTGGCTAGGTGCAGTGGCTCATGCCTGTAATCCCAGCACATTGGGAGGCCGAGGTGGGTGGATCACTTGAGGTCAGGAGTTCAAGACCAGCCTGGCCAACATGGTGAAACCCCATCTTTACTAAAAATACAAAAATTAGGCAAGGTGGCACGTGCTTGTAATCCCAGCTACTTGGGAGACTGAGGCACGAGACTCACTTGAACCCGGGGGGCGGAGGTTGCAGTGAACCGAGATTGTGCCACTGCACTCCAGCCTGGATGAGAGGCAAGACTCTGTCTCCAAAATAAAAGAGTTCTTCATCTTCATGACTTTATATGGGGATCAAAACCAAAACTATTTCCAGCCAGTGTAACTACAGAAAATAAAATAAAATAAAAACTAGATGAAAATAAAAACCTTTAGTTTTTGTTGAACCAGTGCATCTGGCTATTGGGATTGGCCTTAAATTTGGGGAGATGAGGGAAAGGGCATTAGTGGAAAGCAACAAGATTGAAGGCTTAGAAATGGGAACTCTTATCATAATTCAGTAGGAATAGCAAGTGTGGTACATGTAGAGTTTAGGACTCATGGGAGGATGTGAGGGAGATGAGACTGGAAAAATAACTGGGACGTGATCCTGCAGGGCCTTATGGCACGTTAAATTTGGACTTGAATTTTTAGATCAGTGTTTCCAAAAGTGTGACATTTGAGGTGATTTTAGAAGGTATGTCAATGAACATTGGGACATTTTGGTATTTACTCATTCCTTGATTCTCTCTCTCATTGTGCTCCCATGACACTTAAGCCAGATTGCTAGCAGAAGGGTTATCCCATTGTATTATATTTAAAAGGGCCATGTCTGCCACCCTACAACCCTTGATGGCCTCAAAGACAGCAATCCTGTCTGATCATGTTGGCCCCCACTGGGCCAAGCACTTTCCTGGATGCAAAGTAGGTACTAAAGAATTGTTTTTGAATTGTATCATCAGGCCTGTGTTTTTGATATAAAACTCATTCCTGGAAGCTTTGTTGCCTTTCCCTTGCCCACCATACTGCCCAGCCAACCCCTCTGAGTATATAGGAGCCCTGTGGATTTTTTTTCCCCGTTGAAATTTGACCCAGGTTGAAGTGAAAGCTGGGGGAGTACATAGGTGGGTGCCAGCACAGTGGCTGGAGGGGGCTCATGGAACCTCCTTCCAACACAGCTGGAAAACCAGGAAAATTAACCTACATAGATGCTTCTGGTTCTAAAGAAGTGAGCACGTAGTTGAAACAGAATAAAGACCAGCTTAGGGCCCTCTGGCTCCCTAAACTCCTGAAGAACTGCAGAGGCCCTGTTCTAGAAGGATCCTCATGGCCCAATGTAAATCAGTTCACAGTGACACTTAGAAATCAAGACCAGAAAGTGTGGGGAGGAGGAAGGAGTTAACTGTCTTAAATGCAGTGGAAAGATCAGTGAAGCCCGGACCAGTGCAGAAACCGTTGGACTTGGCCATGCATGTGCACTGGAAACCATTTCTGAAATGGAAATGGCCTTTCTGAAGGCCATTTCAGATAATTGGTTAGAACGGAAACCGAGTTGGAGGGACTCCAGGAGGAAATGAGAGGATGTGGAGGATGGCCTTTCTGATGTGTTTTCCTATTGCTCCCTCTCCAGAAACATTGGTCTTTTTACAGAAACTTCGTGCCTGTTGTGTTCTGAGCTCCCAGGAGTGTCATGGGATTCTAGACTGAAGTTAATGTCAGGGTCAAGTTTATCCCACTTTCTTCCCCTTGAAAGGAAGTATCAGCGACTCAGTGTTTATCCTTTCTGGCTTCTGAAGAACCTTCTGCACCCTTTGCAATAATGTAGAGGGTGCATTTGAAGAGAAATGACATTAATAGAGATTGAGAAGAGAAGGTGCTGTTGAAAAATTGGAGAAACGTTGCTCTGCTAGTGGATCCGCAAAGTACAAGGAAATAAGGCCAAGCATTTATTCTGGGGCTCTGTGCGCTTTCTCTATTCTTTTCAAGCTGTTGGAAGTAGCTGTACATATATAAAATCAAGTCCCAGATTACATTTTTTTTTTTTTAAATACAGGGTCTCACTCTGTTACCCAGGCAGTGACGCGATCTTGGCTCACTGCAACCTCTGCCTCCTGGGTCCAAGCGACCCTCCCACCTCAGCCTCCAGAGTAGCTGGGACTACGGGTGTGCACCACCACGGGCGGCTAATTTTTGTATTTTTGGTGGAGACAGGGCATCCCCATGTTACCCAGGCTGGTCTCGAACTCCAGACTCAAGCAGTCTGCCTGCCTCGGCCTCCCAAGTGCTGGGATTACAGGTGTGAGCCAGGGCGCCCAGTATCAGACTGGGTTTTCTTTTTTTTTTTTTTTTTTTGAGACAGAGTCTTGTTCTGTCACCCAGGTTGGAGTACAGTGGTGTGAGCTCAGCTCACTGCAACCTCCACCTCCCAAGTTCAAGTGATTGTCCTGCCTCTGCCTCCAGAGTAGCTAGGACTACAGGCGTCCACCACCATGCTTCGTTAATTTTTGTATTTTTAGTAGAGATGGGTTTCCCCCTGTTGGCCAGGCTGGTCTTGAACTCCTGACCTCAAGTGATCTGCCCACCTCGGCCTCCCAAGGTGCTGGGATTATAGGCGTGAGTCATTGCACCCGGCCCAAGATTGGATTTTAAAGCTAAGGCATAACCAGCATTTTGTACAAGTGGGGAGCTGGCTCCCTTTTAAGGAGCCACAGTGGAGTTAAGGAGGCTCTTGGCTATCTTGAAGGTAAGACTCTGAAGTTAGGTTCTGAAGGTTAAACAGGTGTGAGAAAGGCCATGACTGAGCACCTCCTGCATGCCCAGTGCTGAGAATGATGTAGTTTTTCCTTTCCAGATATTTACAATCTATTGTTGGGGATGGGGGAGCTATGGAGGCAAAACACCATAGTGCATAGGAGAAGCTGGAGCATGCTGGCTAGGAGATTTAAAGGCTCTTTGTTTTCCAAGAACCTTTGCAGGACCTTGAATTCATTTTTACAGACATACTCAATTTCTCCCTAGTCATATATCCCTAAACTATCCATATAAGGACCTTTTTTCCTTTCCCAGTAACCAACCCATATTTAGTTGATTGTTTTTCAGCTGGAAGCATGAGTATAAATTTGACTTTTTAGTAATTAATCACTTTGTGTCATCAAAACTTGTCTTAGTATAGGGTCCTGGAATTGGCGGGGTGGGTGGACAATATGGAAAGGTTAATTATCTGGATGCTTTCTTAACGACTCTGGCCACTTCACATCTTGTTCTTCTCATGGAATGTCTGTGTTGATGCCGTGGTACTTTGACCAAGTACGGCAGGTCCAAGCAGCTCAAAGCGTAGAATGGCGGTTTGATCCCCCACTGGCACACCCAAGCTCTAACACTGCATAGGCTCCTGCAACTCACTAAGGGAATTAACTGCCCACTTGTAGTTGTCTGATTTTGCCACTAGATGGTACACTGTTCGTCCGTTTGGCTTTTACCCAAAGGTGCCTGGCTCATTTGGAGGGGGGACTTGTAAGAGACATTCCAAAGTCATGCCATCATGTACTCAACCAAATCAGGCTCTTTACAGCTTAGTTTTTAAATAAATATTAAGTGTTAGAGGTTTTTTATGTAAAATAAACTCTCAAGTTCTCATCTGATTGTAGTGACCCTTATTATCTCTAAATAAACAGCAGGGACTAGACTATGATTTTCAAAGCTTTCAGTGTTCTGGTCAAGCTCAGTTTGTGTAGTTTCATGGATGCATCCTCACTTCCCAGGCTCTGAGCACTTAAGGTTGTAGAGACACAACCACTGCCAAGCCACTTGGGATTCAGATCTGGTCAGCCTCATGTCAGGAGACAGGAATGAAGATTCTCCTCTTCAGATGAAACCTTGGGGACTTCTCCCTCCCATCTTCTACTGGTCAAAGTTCTCGGGTGGCAGATAACCAGAAACCACCTCTGGTGAACTCAAACTGAAAAGGGATTTATTGGAAGATCTTGGGTAGTTCACGGAGTTTATGGAAGGTTGGAGAACTGCACTCAGAACTGGGGCAGGAATTCCAGGAGGCTGAGCTGGCTGGGATCAGAGCCAGAATCAGGCCCTGGAATAGTCTGGATAGGACGTTGCTGCTGTTGCCACCACAAGGGAAGACTGGACACGGGGCACTGTCCTTGGCACTGCTGCCATTGCTGCAGTTCCTTTTCTTCAATCAGCCTGTTCATCCTCAGCACTTTTAATTTTATTTTAAACTATCCCTTGTTTGTTAGTATCACCTGCTGGAGATTTAATCGCCAGAGTGAACACACAACAGAACCTGCTACTCAAAAAGTCCTTGTGTGCAAGAGCTGGTACTCACTGTGCATTGTCATTGTCACGTACTATCGTCATACTAGGTCTTAAAATATCAAAGTAGTCTGTCAACACCCAGGATCCATTCTCCTTCAACCCTCTAACCATCCAGCCATTAAATGGTTAATAGCAGGCACAGGGAGGGGCCTCCCAGAGAGTGCTACAACTGGTGTCTGCTGCAGTTGGTAGACATTTGTGGCAAAATGATGGTTAAATATTTTGAAGATTATCTCTGACCGTGTCTGTTTTAGGTCAGTTTGTAAGTAAGAGGGGCTGACACTTAGTAGTTTCTATATTGAGAAATGTGAAATGTGCAAAGGGCTACCTGCATATGACAGTGATTACTCATCATATATGAGTTGAGGTATCCCTTTTTGTTTGGTTCATAAGACATCTCCATTCATTTCTTCTCCAGCCTAAGAATGGTGTGTGCTTTGAACTTGTTTTTTAAATTAAGATGAATTAAACTATACAAAGGGAATTGGTAAATGGATTATGGAGTGTTTTTACAATGAAATACAGCCATTAAAATGATGGATATGCTGACTATATAGAATCCTAGAAAAATGTTCATGAAATATTTGATTTAAAATTAGAACACAAAGCTGTCCAGATAGTATGTTTACAGCAGTGTGCATGCTATTTATGTATCTAGAGGCTAGAAAGGACTCATAAAAGAATGAAAATAGTTTCAGCTAAGATAGCTTCACAGTTGAATCAAGAAGATTTCTTCAATACTGCTTTAAAAATTGAGGAAAGGCTAGGTGCAGTGGCTCACACTTGTAATCCCAGCACTTTTAGAGACTGAGGCAGGAGGATCGCTTGAGGCCAGGAGTTAAGGCCTGGGCAATAGAGAGACCCCATCTCCAAAAAAAGAAAATTTAAAAAATTAGCCACGTGTGGTGGTGCACAACTGGTCCCAGCTACTTGGGAGGCTGACGTGGGAGGACTGCTTGAGCCCAGGAGGTTGAGGCTCCAGTGAACCGTGATCATACCAGTGCACTCCAGCCTGGGTGATAGTGCAAGATCCTGTCTCAAAAAAAAAAAAAAAGAAAAAAGAAAAAAAGAAGGAATAAAAACCTTAACATAATACAATTGCTCATGAAAATTGTTTATAAAATAAAAGCATTTGGATGGTATCACAACAACCCTTTTGATCCTGGGAGACAAACTAAAGTATCAAAAAATTAGGATTGGAATACATGAGGACATACAGATAACAGCAGATTGTGTGTTTCTCAGTTGAAAACAGATGTTTCCACAGCTTAGAAAACTGGCTGTGTGGACAGCTATTGAAGGTCATAGATAGTCTCAGATGTATTTGACAGTGACAGAGGCAAAGTTACTGCTGATTTGGGCTGCAGAGATGGACTTAGGATGATTTCCTTTTCATCCCTAGCATTCTACTCTGTTAATTACAAGGACAGTAAGCAAAGCAACCATCCAGAAAGGAAATCAGTGTCTAACTTCAGCTTTTTTTAAAAAAAGAAGCTAAAGCATGTCTCCTTTTGCAGACCTTCATACTGTATCTTCACATCCCTATTACAGAATTTGTGAACGGGAGCTTTCCTCTGCATCATTGCTTCTCACACCTTAAAATGCAAAGAGAGCACCTGGAATTTTGTTAAAATGCCCATTCTGATTCAGTAGGTACAAGATGGAGTCTGAGCCTCTGCATATTCTTTACCTTTCTTTTTTTTTTTTTTTTTTTTTTTTTTTGGAGATGGAGTCTCACTCTGTCACCCAGGCTGGAGTGCAGTGGCACATACGAACTAGGTTCACTGCAACTTCTGCCTCCCAGGTTCAAGCAATTCTCCTGCCGCAGCCTCCCGAGTAGCTAAGATTATAGGCACCCACTACCACACCCAGCTGATTTTGTATTTTAGTAGAGACAGGGTTTCACCATGTTGCCCAGGGTGGTCTCGAACTCCTGACCTCAGGTGATCTGCCCAACTTGGCCTTCCAAAGTGCTGGAATTATAGGCCTGACTCACCACGCCTGGCCGCTTCTGCGTTTTCAGTAAGCTCCCAGCTAATGTGAATGCTGCTGGCCTGTGGACCACACTTGAAGTACCAAGGTCCTGCACATCCCAAGGACTGGTTTTTCAGATTGTGCGGCCTGCAGATGTGTTCAGGAAGACTTTATTAGTCCAAGTATGTACAAGACTTGTACTTTGAAAAAACTATAAAACATTACCAAGAGACATTAAAGAAGACCTGGATAAAGGGAGAGATAGGTCATACTCATGAAATGGAAGACTTGATAGTGTTAAAATGTTAGTTTTCACAGATTCAGCACGATTCCAGTTAAAAT
Source organism: Rhinopithecus bieti (assembly GCF_001698545.2). Lineage (NCBI taxonomy): Eukaryota > Metazoa > Chordata > Mammalia > Primates > Cercopithecidae > Rhinopithecus > Rhinopithecus bieti. Next base: position 650,995 of record NW_016811667.1, read on the forward strand.
CCGAACAGACTTTTTTTGGTAGAAATTGATAAAGTGGTTTTAAACTTTATATGAAAATGCAAAGGACCTAAAATAGCCAAAATGATTTTGGAAAAAAAAACTCAAGTTGTAAGACTCACTGTGTTAGGCTATTCTTGCACAGCTGTAAAGAAATACCAGATACTGGGTCATTTATAAAGAAAAGAGGTTTAATTGGCTCACAGTTCTGTAAGCTAGCTGTACAGGAAGCATGGTGCTGGCATCTGCTCGGCTTCTGGGGAGCCTCAGGAAGCTTCCCATCATGGTGCAAGGCAAAGGGGGAGCATGAGTGTCACACAACAAGAGCATAAGTAAGGGTGGGGGAGGTGCCACATACTTTTAAATGACCAGGTCTTGTGAGAACTCACTATTGCAAAGATAGCACCAGGCCATGAGGGATCCACCCCCATGATTCAAACACCTCCCACCAGGCCCACCTCCAACATCGGGGATTACATTTTAACATGAGATTTGGGCAGGGACAAATATCCAAACTCTATCACTCACATTACCTGATTTCAAGGCTATGTAAAACTATAGTAATCAAGACAGTGAGTTATTAGATAAAGACAGCTCACTGAAATAGAAAAGAGTCCAGAAATTGACCTAGCCATATCTAACCAGTTGCTTTTCAGAAGTGTTACGCTAAACAGGAGAAGGCAGATGCAAAGGATTACCTATACGATGATACCATTTATATAAAATCCTGGAAAAGGTAAAACAGTAGTAACAGAAAGCAGATCAGTTGTTAACAGGGACCTGAGATGGTACTTGGCAGTAGAGATACACATAGGAACTTTTTGGGGTGATGGAAAGGCTGTATATTGTGATTGCGGTGGTGATTATAGGATGTATATATTTGTCAAAACTCATCGAATTGTAAAATTAAAATGGATATATTCGGTTGTATGCAAACTATAACTCAATAAAAGATCTAGATATATATTAGGGCATTGTCAGTACAATTTAAGCTTTCTTTGAGACCGTACTAAATTAAGGGTTATCTATTGGAACATCAGGCATTGGTTCCATTGGTAGAGCACAGTGCATAGGAACGGGGCCAGAAAGTCAGGCTGTCTGGGTTCCAGTATCAGCTCCTCCACTGCGGCAAGCACACAGCTTCACCTGTCTGTGTCTCGGTTTCCTCATCTGTGTAAACATGATATTAGTGCTTACCTCCTAGGGTTGTGAGGGTCAAATGCATTAATATATTTAAAGCATTTAGAACATTTCCTTGTGCATAGTAAGCTATATATAAGCATTCAGTATGATCAGTAAGTTCTCAAATCAGTTTGTGTCGTGATTTTACCTCTTTCTCCTAAAATGTGTTTTTTCCCCTTTCCTTTACCCTCTCTTTAAACCACGTGCACTCATGTAGCTTGAGGTTTTTTTATAGAATGTTAGAGCTGAAAGGGATCTCGGATAACATTAGCATCAAGTAGGGGCAACAAAACTGAAACCGGTGAGGTTGAGTGATGTGCCCAAGGTCACAATAATATGTGGGTGACCATGAACCAGAAGCCTGGCCAGGTGACTCCTGGTTCAGCTCTATTTTATCAAGGGTTACATTTTTAATACTAACCATTGGGATTTATCGCGAACCTGCCATTCATCAATTGCGTTGTGTGGTGTTTGTTTTTCTACAGAGCAGTTCAGAGCCCCAGTTGCAGACGACTTGTCCTGCCACCACCATGAGCTCTGGTAAGTCATTTTAAACTCATCTTTCTCTCATCTACCAAACTGGGCCGTTTACCCAGATTTCCCACGCACCCCAAAGGCCCCACTCTGGCATTATATTTTTTATTTTTTGCAACCTGGGTGAATGCCAAAGCTTTGTCATAAGTTGTCATCATCACTATCATCACCTACATGGTTAATGATTTTTTGAGTGCCTACTACTATTGCCAAAGAACTGTGCTACACTTTACATGCACATTAGCCCTCTCTTTATTGAGATGTAACTGGCATACTGTAAACCACAGATATTTTAAGTATACAATTTGATAAAATTTGACATGTGTGTACACTTCCATGGCATTTCTTAATCTGAGTGACTGCAGCAAAAGTAAACTGAGTGGCCATAATTGCCCCAGGATATGAACTAATCTAATGCTTCCTTCATCCAGGCTAGTAGAGCAGTTTGCTCCCTCTTTTGCTTTGCCTTTGGTAGTAAAAGTCAAGACCTAAAGAAATAATCAGTTTTGAGTATTTTTAGTTTTGAGCTGAGGTAGAAAACGTGGGTTAGGGAAGAGAGAGATGGGAACAGATCCCTGCTCATCATGCAGCCAAGAGCTGTCAGCTTTCCAACCCAGAATTCGAGCAGAGAAGTTTCCATCTGGAGATTAAGCCCCACCTAGGCTACTGAGCATGCCCTGGAGCCTCCTGAGACCTGCAGGTGGGGCAGGCTGTGGGGTGGGAAGATGACCCTGTGGATATCTCATTCAGGGGTCTCCCAATCCTGCAGTATTTCGTGAGTGTTGTCAGTGACCTTTGTGGATTAAAAATCACCCGCTTCCATTTATTTGCATACAGTACCCTTTTAGCCAAGTTCTGAGCAGGACAGTATGTGGTTAAGACCTAGGAAGGCTCTGGGGTGGAATAGCTGAGGCCTACACCCTGACCTCTTTGTTTACTGGCTGCATAGTCTTGGGCCTGTGGTGGACCCTTCTCTGCATTTTCCTCTGCAAAATGGACATAATAAAAGCACCAGTTCATTGGGATTTAGTGAGGATTAAGTGAGGCAATGCTTTTATTTATTTTTTTTGAGACGAGTCTCGCTCTGTCACCCAGGCTGGAGTGCAGTGGCGTGATCTTGGCTCACTCCAGTCTCTGCCTCCTGAGTTCAAGTGATTTTCCTGCCTCAGCCTCCTGAGTAGCTGGGATTACAGGTGCCCACCACCACGCCTGGCTAATTTTTTTGTATTTTTAATAGAGACGGGGTTTCACTATGTTGATCAGGCTGGTCTCGAACTCCTGACCTCAGGTGATCCGCCCCTCTCCACCACCGTGCCTGGCCTGAGGCAGTGCTTTTAAAGTGCTAGGCTCTGTGTCCAAGGCATGGCAAGGGCTTCATCTTTGGGCTTTTACTGTTAGGAGTTCAGAGTTCCTCCCTGCAAAGCCGGGCACTTGGCTTCTTAGCAATTCCTTGAGTGCTTTTGCTGTGTGCGAAGAGGCCGTGCACCTTTTCCCCTCTAAGCAGGCTCAGGTACTGCCAGTAGCTCCTGCTTCATAACTCATTTTTGTCTCTTTGGCTTTTTGCTTTTGTTGTCATTTAAAATAGGCCATGGTGTTTGCCTTTATTTTGTTTTAAACTTTTTCTCTGTAGCCTAAAGCTACTTTCTCGTCCAGTGGCAGAACTGGCCTAACTTTGGTTTACTACTCTTGGCATTAAGGGCCAGAGAAGGAGGAAGGGAGAGGCCTGGAAGAAGGGTATGGGTGTGGAAAAGCCCAGGAGACTTCTCCCCAGAATCTCTCTCTCAACGTGGGGGATTGGAAGGAGGCATTGCCTAGGAAGAGTTCAGAAACTCTGGAGCCTTTGACCCGATGATCCCACTCTTGGGAATTTCTATCTTAATTCCAAGGAAACAAAAATATCACCCACATGAAGTGGGGGGTACGAGTAAGTACGTTATGTGTATTTACTTGATGGAATATTACCCCGCTATTAAAATGGTCATTAGGAGAAAAGTAGCTACATGGGAAATATTTGTTTTAATCGCTGGTGGAAAGAGCAATGTAAAAAGGGTGGATTCTTTTTATTCCAAGTTTGGGCTGGGCTGCCAGTCACCAGGTGAAGTGCTTTACCTGTGTGATTTTGTTTCATTCGCCTGGAAAACCCTCACAAGTGGGGCGTGGTTTGCCACCCTCATTACACAGATGGGAAAACCGAGGCCCTGAGGGGTTAATAATATGGCCGGGATCACTCAGCTAGTGTGTGCTGTTGCTGAATCAAACTTGGGAAGCTGGACACCAACATTGTGCTGCAGAGGTTTGAGTTTCAGGAGATGGAGTTACTAATTTTTAAATACCTTCCCAAAATTTCAAGTTTGGTTGTTATATTTAATTAAAAGAAAGGAAGAACATGGGGCTGTGCCTGCTGGTAGCTCAGAGGCTGCCCCACACTAGCCTGGGGAGGCCTGGAGCAAGGCCTACAATCACAGAAGGAACTAGAGCAGGTACTTGGATTTCTGGCCTTCTCACCAGCACCCTTCTTCCACCCATCTCAGAAATCAGAGCTCAAGGAAGACTCTGACATCTAGAAGAATTAGCCTTCACCTATAGGTGGCTGTGGGCAATTAACAGGCCACAGCCTGTGGAGCCAGCGTGGGGAAGTCCAGGCACCAGGTGGGGCAGTGGCCCTGCTCGTGTATGGCCACTGGCAGCATCCAGACTGGCCTGTCAGTGTGGCTTATAGCAGGCGACCCTCATTTTGGGAGACTGATTGTTAAGGGCCTAGGTAAGGTGACTTAGGTCTCAGCCTAATGAATTACAGGGGTGTGGGACTAAGCTTCAGTCCCAGCATTTGGAGAAATAGAATATATGTATATACATATGTATGTATGTATATATCAGGAAACCCAACTGTTTATCCCATTTGGGGAGGAAGAAGATGAGCTGTGAGATGGGCAGAGCAGAGTTCAAATTTCAGCTTAGTGATCTTGGGCAGGCCTGGAATCCTCTCTGCCTCAAGTTTCTTATCTATAAAATAGGCATTCCTAACTCCTAGTTCTGGAGGTCTGGGTCTTATGGATAAAATGAGATGCTAATTATGCAATGCTAAGCATGGATCCTCAGACCTGGGCAAGTCAGTGTTTAAAAACCCATAGCTAGTTGTGATTATGTTTGTAGCTTGGTTAACTCTGGGCTTGGAGGGGTTCCTCCAAGCACACATGTCCCAGGGCGACAGGGCCTGCCGGCCTGCCTTCCTCGGCCTGCCTCTATCTATTTTGGGATGGGGACCTGGGTGGGGCTTAGGCTGCAGGTGAGCAGGGATGGTCTCAGCTTCTGTAACTGAGCAGAACTCAGGAAAGTCTCAGCCAACCCAGAGGACATGACATCTGAGGGGAGCCCCAGGGATGCGTGGAATTTCCATCAGGTGAGAAGGGAGGATGAGACATTCTCGGCAGAGGGCTTCTTAGGAACCGAGGCCTAGAGGTCTGAAAGTATCTGGGCAGGACCCCTCTGCTTCTTCCTGACTCCGACCCCAGCACCTTCTGCCATGCAGGACTCAGTAAGTGCTGGGGCAGTTTACTCACAAACTTCATGCTCTCTTTCTTTCTTGCAGAATGTGATGGTGGTTCCAAAGCTGTGGTGAATGGCTTGGCACCTGGCAGCAATGGTCAAGACAAAGGTAAGGTTCTTGGAGAGAAGTCTGGATTGGTACTGGAAAGCATTTCTAAAGATGTGGAGTATGTCAGGCCGGGGCCATCCCATCTGCCTGGTGCGAACATCATTGGCCTAACCAAGCCATAAACTGGGGACCTGTTCCCCTACACTGATTTTCTGAGACCTGGAGCCTGTTCTTGCATTTCGGGAGTCTGAGGCTGCCATTTTCCCACTGTGAGGTATTAAAAACTTTCCCTAGCACACAAGGATGCTGTGACTGACAGATCAGGCACATGGACCAATGCATACTTCATGCCTGGTACAGATGGCATTTATCAGCCTGAAATATCCCTTGCTCAGCCTTTCACCGTCACCTATAATAAACAGTGATGTGTTCACAGTCCTGACCCTAAGGTAAGAGCCTAAATCATTAAATTATTTCAGTGGCATTAATTTAATGCACATCCTCTCATAGTTTCAGTTTTTAAAAATTTTAGGATAAAAGATTTAAATGTGAAATGAATGATGGATGTGATGAATGACCTTTGAGGTCCTGCTTGCCCTGGAGACTTTCATCCTGACCTCAGTGTGGCTGAGCAGATAGCCTGGCTACGGGGCTCGCGGTGCCACTTTTACTGAGTGGTGTGATGGACACTCAAGCTGGAGTGACAAAGCATGGGTTCAAGTCCCAGCTCTGCCACCATGAACAGGACATCTTGAGAGGCCCTTTATCTTTCTGGGTGTGGGTTCCCTTATCTACAAGATGAGGGGAATTTGTGCTCTGCCATATTTATTTCTGCTTCAAATTCAGATTGGAATGAATGCTCATCCAGCTAAATTTTATGGTATACAAGAGGAAGGGCCAGAATCCTCACATTGGGCATTTAAGTCAAGATGCATCTCAAAGAATAATTTCAAACAATTTGGCATTTTGATCTGTGTAATTTCCATCTGGGTCAACAGAGTGTTCCTTTTAAGACAAGGCAAAGTGTGAACTAAGAGGAACCAGCTGTAGAGGGTATGCCCAGAGACTAGGAGGGGCTGGGGTACAGGGCCCAGGTGGTGTGGGGGTGGGTTCCTTGGTGGCCGGAGGGGACCTGCCATGCTCCTGTTCTTGCCTCCCTGCCTGGTCGCCCCTCTGCACCCATGGTGTGGGGCCCTGGACAGTCTCGACCAAGTTGCACTTAGGGAACTCTGAGGGGCAGTGCCTGTGGGGTGGCTGCAGGCATGTGTTTAGCATCCAGTGAGGAGCATGGAGAGGGGTGGGGGCCTTATTAGTTTAAAGCTGTGGAGTCATCGACCCCATCCATGTGAACTCATTTATACAAGAGACTTAAGGCATGTGGGGGAGGGTGGCAGGTGGAGTGGGTCCCACTCTCTCCTTGGTGAGACTCACCTTTGTCTGCAAAGAAGCAGGCAGGGGTGACCTGAAGGGCATCAGGGTGGCCTGAGGTCACTGAACCAGAGCTGGGATAGCTGAGCTCCAGTCTCAGCCTCTCTGCTTGAGAACTGAATGAGCCTGAGCAGTTCGCTGAGCCTCTTGCTTCTTCCTCTGACAATGGTTACAAAAGTCTCCCCCAAGCCCATCTCCCAGGTGGAGCAGACAGGAAGATGCTGTGAGGGCACATTTGTGTCTTAATCCATGCAGTACCGTTGTTAGCAACCTAGTCATTAATGACCAGGCGCCGTGTGACTGCCTCATGCCTTAGGAGGTGAGCTGACAGCAGGATGGACTGGAAGGTGCACTGTCCCTGGCCGACATGCCTCCCTTCTGTTGCCTTGACAGGCTCACCAATGCTGACTCTGCAGTGGCGGTCTTGTTCCCAGACAGCCCTACCCGCTGTGTTTCTGTAGCTATGCGGCCACAGTTGACTCTGGCACCTTCACACAGAGCTCCCATCCCTCTTTCTGTGCTGCCCTTAAAAGAGAGGGTGAGGGGAGGCCTCACAACGGGCTCATTGTAAGGGGAGTTAGGGGACGTGCCTACCATGAGATTACAGAATCTGGGCAGGCAGGGAGCCCAGAGACCCTGCCGATAGATAAGTTTGAGCACCCAGGATGTTCGAGCGGTGGCCTTCACCGTGTCCCAGGCAGGCATCCCTGCTCTGCCTTAGCTCAGCTGGTCCTCGGGGTCCTGGGCTGTGCACTTGGGTGCTGCCCCGGAGACTACATATGCACTTGGACACTTGGCACCTCCTGACCAGGAAAGGGTGGGTTTGAGCAAGGCCATCTGCTGTTTAACAGATGGAGGTTCTGATTTGCTTGGGGCCAGAGGGCTACAATTGTCAGAGCAGGCACAAGACCCCAGAAGTTATGCTATGGCGGAAGTAGCTCTGATGGCTGAAGGGACCAGGCAACTCACGATCTTGTTCCTTCGTTCTTGCACTCATCTACAGCCCATGGGCCACCACTCTCCTCCTCGGAACTCCCTCCCCAGCATTCTCCCAGGAGGCCCTGTGGACCCTGAGTGCTCTCCGCTTCCTCTGTTTGCCAGGCCATCTGTGTGCCTCTGTAAATCTTTGTCCAGAGCCTTGGCAAGCTCCTGGTGTGGCAGGAGGCACCGATCAACACTGACCAGCTGTATTTGGGTGATGGTTGGAGGGGAGGGGTCTGTTGTCTTGGCCTAGAACTCTAAAGAGAGAAAGCAGGTTATTTTTAATTACTGCATCTACTGCCCTTTGTATTGTTCTTGTTGTGTGGGTGACTTCCTCCTATTGTCCCTGCCCAGTTCCTCAACTGCCTGAGTGTTTCCCAAATGTTCTTTCTGGATGCACCATTTACCCTTTTGTGTTTTCAGCAACTGCCAACCCTTTACGTGCACGCTCTATTTCTGCTGTTAAAATCATTCCTGTGAAGACAGTGAAAAACGCCTCAGGCCTAGTTCTCCCTACAGGTATCTCCTTGGGTTGGTTTATTTTCTCTAATTGTGAGCGGATCATGGCATGGTTTTCCTTTCTTCTTTTCTTCTAACACGCACTTTGAGCTGAATTGTTGCATGTTTAGTAGGCATTCTGTCTCACTTCCTCAGCTTGCTTCCTTACTTCTTCTGCGTACGTGAATGTCTGTGTGCGTTTTCCTGGGAGCCAGCGAATGTGGGGAAGAACTGAGGACAGAGGCCTCGCCCCTCTTTTCTTTAGGAGAAGGGTCAGTCTGGAGGCTCAGCTTTCCCTTTGGGATGAGTCTGAGGTGCATGGACAGCCTAGGCTCTCCCTAGAGGTTTCCAACTCCCAGTACTTTAGCAAAAACTTCAGTCTCCCTGAGAATTAACCTGGTGTCACAAAGAACCTCTGAACGACTGAATTTGAAGCAGCTGCCTTAGGTGCCCAACCTAGACTTGCCTCTGATGCTCACCGGGCCATCCCAGAGCATCCCCTATGCCTTCCCCAATTTTACCTGCAGCCCCTTCCTGCCTCTCCCCTCCAGGGGGTGGGGGAGTACAGTTCAGATGTCAGCTCCGGCTCATCGCTTCCTTCTGTACAAAGTGGGACACACGAGGCCTACACAGTACTTTATCCGATGGTGCTTTCAGAAGTAACTGGGCTGTGTGTCCAGGAACCTATGGATGGGCTGCAGCCATCAGTGTGCCCCTCATCCTTTTGAAGTGTTTTCCCAATAGTTTGGTGACATGAGTCACTTAGCCTCTTGATAGAGTTGGGTAAGTCAGATGCTCTCCAAGGCTGAAACTTGCCCCGCCACACACTGTGCGTTTTGTGCATTGCGTTCAATACAAGAGGTGCTGACAAGGCAGGTCCATTCTCTTGTCTAACGTTAATGATCATTCTCCCTGAGTTGCTGGAAGTGGGCTGCTGGTGTGGAAAGCAAGGAGAGAAGAGGCTTTGCTTCTCTCTGCCCTCGGATGGGAATGGGGATGAGTCGGGTGACTGAACTCACATCCTGCCCAAACGCACACCCTGAACATCAACCTATAATCCTAATTGTGACAATTTTAGGTCAGGGATCTAGGCTGTGAGCAGTCTGAAAACAAAACAAAACTGTGGCGTTCTGCATAGCTCAGCTGCACAAAAAGAAACAGTGCGTGTGCCTCCCAGAACTGTGTGGTCTGCCCCGGTTCCCTGCCTCCGTGACTGATTTCCTGCAGGATGGCATTCAGATCTTTTGAAGCGTATTTTGAAATCTTTCTCAAGGAAACTTGCGAAGTTGATCCGCGTCTGTTATTAGGCCCTAGTGAAACTGTAGGAGACGCCAGGACCCTGTGAAGACAGCTGAGGCTCGGTGGACACTGCTCATTGAAGGATTTAGCCTTCCAGGTCGTTTTTGTTGCTGTGAGTTTTCTTTGTTATGTTTGAAAAGTGAGGCTGTCACTCGTGAGCTTTCTTGCCAGGTAGCATATCCTTTTGTCTTAGCATTTCGGGAGTCTTGACTTGCTAATCCAAGGAGATTTGCTTTTCCTTTTCCCACTGGAAAACTGCAAGGAGTAGTTGTTCTCCATGGAACTGCCCCCGCCCCCCCAACTTCCTTAGTTGCCAACTTGGTCTTCAATGAGAAGAATGGTCTGGAAGCTTGAAACGTCTTTCATAAACTCTTTCTTGAACTGTGCCTTACTAACTGGTCAGAAGTCTGCTCGCCAACCTAAACTTCATTTAATTAAAGGAATAAACTTGCTTTCATTTTGAAATGTTTTCAGCTGATATTATAACTCATCCATTTACTCAGAACTCACCATTGCCGCCATGTTCCCCTAACTTCCTGATGCACAGTAAACCTCTGAAAACTTGCCCCTCTCCACCACCCACAGATTAATTTCTTTGACCACAAGTGTTCAAAGACTTCGCGTGGCTGTAACCAGGTTCATCTCATTCCCCAGTTGTAACAATTTGCTAACCAACTGTCCTTTAATCCTTCAGGAGTCTTGGATTCAGTCTTCAAATTTGGACCTTTTCTTTTCAGACATGGATCCTACAAAAATCTGCACTGGGAAGGGAGCGGTGACTCTCCGGGCCTCGTCTTCCTACAGGGAAACCCCAAGCAGTAGCCCTGTGAGCCCTCAGGAAACCCCGCAACACGAAAGCAAACCAGGTGCGCTGAGGCTGGGGGAAGATGTTCAGAGCCACGTGGGAAGGGCGGGAGGAGGCTCTGGTGTTTTTGCTCAGGAGGGTGTGAGTTCCTCAGATAACTCTGGGTTCTCTTAGGGACCCCTGGGACAGTCAGCTCCTTTGGATGGGTAGTGGTCAAAGCTTCAAACTGACAGTCACGTGCTGCGGGTGAAGGCACAGCAATAACCACCACTTTATGTTAGCTTTGACTGAGCAGGTCATCCTGTGACAAGAGCCAGTACTCTGCAGACTGCACTCAAGCAGACTGAAATAGCTTAGGGCATAGGGGATAAGCAGTGGGATGGGCTAGAGGTTGGGCTTCTTAGAGCTCATCCCTGCTTCCTAGAGGTTCACTGTGACCTGTCCAGGCTGGGCTGGAGGTGCAGCCAGGGGAGACTGAGAAGTGTGGATGACTCGATGACCTTGCTCCCGGAAAAGCAGAGGTGGGCAGGGCTCAGGCCTGGGATGATCACCAGCCAGCTGCAGGAGCAGGATCAGGAGAGTAGTTCAAAGGCCCAGTGTAAACTAGGAGCAAAGGGAGATCAAAGAAGCCACATGAAGCCCATCTCCCCACCTTAACCCATCACTTGGGAAACCTGAGGTATTGAGTTTTAGAATTGGGACTTCAGAACCCGACAGATCTCTATGCACACCCTGCCCCCACCACCTGTTGGCTGTGCAACTTTAGTCGAGTTATTCACTCTCTCTCAACCCTAATGAACTGTAGAATGGGGTTGATAATAGCACCTGCCTCATAGGATTATTGTGAGGAAGAAGTGTATGAAGTGCTGTGTATCATGCCTGGTGGCATGGAATAGACTGTTAGATGTTAGCTGCTATTTGATTATCTTAGATTATTTTGGCCTCTCCAGAGACGACTTTGCACAGCCCAGGTATTCTGGGAGTTGGCAAACGCTGACTTTGAGATCAGGCACAGTTAGTTTAGGGTGAGACAGCACCTCTCCACTCTGTAGGGCAGTGACTTTCACACTTCAGCTGCATCAGAATCGCTTGGAGTAAAAAGGTAGGCTGCTGGCCCCCAGCCCGGAGTTGTAGAATGTAGGGTTCCCGCTTGCAGGTCTGAGATAGGGTCTGAAGGTTCGCGTTTCTGACAGGTTCTTAGGTCATGCTGATGCAGCTAGTGCAAGGACTGCATCTGAGAGCTGCTGCTGTAGGGGACGGGAGCTTGCTTTCTTGAAGGAAAGGGAGGGAGAAATTGAATGGCGGGGAGGACCACTCCCTTGGGACCAGAGAAGATAGGCAGTAGGGTACGCAGACCCCTCTGGGGCAGCGAGAGTGGTGTGTTGTGATAAGACAGATATGATATGTAGGATGGAAATGGCCAGACCTAGCATCCTGGAAACTGACTTTCTTCCTGCCCAGCCACCCATAACAGGTGCCGGGTCATATGCTGGTGGATGAGGCCACGCTAGGGTTTGAGCACAAACCCCTTTCTGGTGATGTTGGTCCCTGTGAGGGCTTCTTTATCCTTAGACTGAGGGCAGGCCCGAGCAGCCCACAGCCCTGAAAGTCAACAGAATAGCTTCTTGGTCCTGCATCCCTGAGCTCAGCCTTGACTCTTAACTTACTGGAAAGGTGGGGTTGAGGAGAGAAGGCAAAGGTATTTTATTCTAAGGCTAACCTCATCCAGCCTCTCCAAGCCTAACTGGGAAGACCCAGCTCCCAAGCTAGAGAGCGTTTGGAGAAGAGAGAATCCTAAGGGATGATGCAAAGAGAAAGGCCTTATGTGCAGTCAAATGACCTTACAAACCGGCTGTCCCATCCTCTGGCAGTAAATGGAGGTGGTGGAGAGGGGGCCTGGAGCTCCCTCTAGTGGTTACAGTGTGGCACTGACGTAGAACACAAATATGCCTACCAGGTGCACGCCTGTGCTACCAGTACCGTGTGTGGATTTGTTTTTTCTTTTCTTTTCTTTTGTTTTTTTTTGACAGGGTCTCACTCTGTTGCTCAGCCTGGAGTACAGTGATGCAGTCATTGCTTGCTGCAGCCTCGACCTCCCAGGCTCAATCTGTCCTCCCACCTCAGCCTCCCAAGTAGCTGAGGTGCACGCCACCATACTTGGCTAATTTTTATATTTTTTGTAGAGACAGAGTTTCTCCATGTTGCCCAGGCTGGTGTTGAACTTGTAGGCTCAAGTGATTCACCTGCCTCGGCCTGGCAAAGTGCTGGGATTACAGGTGTGAGCCACCATGCCCGGCCCTGTGTGTGGATTTGAGGCACTTTTGGAAACACTGTCTTATCCTAAAATACGTTTGTGTCTTACACATTTCTACCAACTAATTTGGTGAAAAGAAACTTTACCAAATCTTTTTCACCAAACCATCACCAGATTGTTTTAAAATGCAAATCCTATACTCGGAAGAATTAAGGGATAGCTATCATTCACACCTTACAGTAAGTTCATCTTTGTAAATTGAGATCATCGAATCCAAATAAGCATACATTCATTCAGCGTTACCTATGTGCCAGGTGCTGAGTGAGTCACTTGGAATTGTGATGAAAAAGGAGGAAAAGAGAGCAATTCTAGGTGCATTAGGTGAGGGCAAAAGGCAGTATGTTGCAACAGAAGTCAGGTGTGGACGTGCAGTCAGCCATCTTGCTTTCGGGCTGTGGGTAAGTCCTAGTGTCTTTGAGCCCATATCGAGTATGAGGAACTTGGGCCAGATGCTTTCCAAGCCTTTCTAGCTCCAGAATGCTCTGTGACCTTAGGAAGTTTGGAAGTTAGCCTGACACAAATGGAATCCTTTTGATTGGTGATAAATTTAAGATGGTACAGGAGGGCAGTTTGGATGAAAAGGAACAAGCTGGGTTTGAGTAGAGGAAACAAAAAAACCCCACATGCTCATTGATGCGAACGAAGCAGGCTAGAATGGGTTAACACTGGGGAGTGGGCTTAAAAGAGGATGTCAGTAAGCCAGGCGCAGTGGCTCACACCTATAATCCCAGCACTTTGGGAGGCTGAGGTGGGCGGATCACTTGAGACCAGAAGTTCAAGACCAGCCTGGCCAACATGGTGAAACCCCATCTCTACTAAAAATACAAAAATCAGCCAAGCATGGTGGTGCATGCCTGTAATCCCAGCTACTCAGGAGGCTGAGGCAGAAGAATTGCTTGAACCCAGGGAGGCAAAGGTTGCAGTGAGTGAGATCACGCCACTGCACTCCAGCCTGGAAGACAGAGCATGATTCTATCTCAAAAGAAAAAAAAAAAAAAAAAAAAAAAGAGAGAATGTGAGTATAGACAATTCAGGAATGGCAATCTTGTCCCCTTACTATGCTACCTATTGGCTAGCATCCTGCTGGCTCTTGACTCTGACAGTGTCCATGTCAACCTCCAGATTGACAACTTGCTGGTCTGTACCAGTCTATTGTCCCATCCTGGGGCCTGGGAGCTCCTGGGCCTTCCCTGGCTTCATTATAACAGTTTTTAGCAGTATTTGCAGACAGCCATGCCCAGTCTGGACTGGGAGCCCAAGTATGAGGCGGTGGATGGCTCTTGCCAAGGATTGCTTCCTATTCCCAATGCCTTTGCAGATAGCTAATGTCAGATGGCGTCTGGCTTCCTCCCTTCTCACCAGGGACAGCATTTGTCCCCAGCTGCTCTCTCTGTTTCCTCTCTGACTTGCTCCCTGTTTGCTACCTTCAATGCCTATAGGTGTCCAGGTTGCTGATTATTTGCCTGGACTGGAAGCTCTAGTCCCTACCTGGCCCTCTGATACCCACATTTCAGCAGTGCCCCCTATCTAGTCCTTGTCCCAACCCCCTCGCCTGGAAGAGTTGATATAGTTCTGGTTTCACACAGTTCTCTACTGAGGTTGAGCACTGCCACTTACTGTCTTTGTGATATGGATAAATTACTCCACCTTACAGGGCTTCAGTTGCTTTATTTGTAAATTGGAGATGACCATAACAGAGTTGTTGAGATTAAATTAGCTTTTTTTTTTTTTTTTTTTTTTTTTTTGAGATGGAGTCTCACTCTGTCACCCAGGCTGGAGTGCAGTGGTACGATCTCAGCTCACTGCAACCTCTGCCTCCTGGGTTCAAACGATTCTTTTGCCTCAGCCTCCCAAGTAGCTGGGACTACAGGCACCTGCCACCATACCTGGCTACTTTTTTTTTTTTTTTTTTGTATTTTTAGTAGAGATGGGGTTTCACTATGTTGACCAGGCTGATCTCAAACTCCTGACCTCATGATCCACCTGCCTTGGCCTCCCAAAATGCTGGGATTACAGGCATGAGCCACCGCACCTGGCTAAATGAGCTCTTTCGTGTCAAGCATTTGGCACAGGCCCAAAGCAAGTGCTCTTTGAGGGTAACCATTCTAGTTCCTGCAGGTCAAGAGGCTTGTTAAAGATTTGAAATAATTTCAGTTTGAAGCCATGAGGATCTTACCCTAACATGGTGGCAATGGGAGTGAAGAGCAGAGGCTGAGGGTCAAAGTGCCTTTTGGAGAATGAAATGAGCAGGGCTCCTTGTGGTGTTTTTAAGGACCACAGAGAGGTAAGACTCCATGTGGCCCAGGAGATGTCTTCCCTGGTTGGCTAGGAGAGTAATTGTGGCACTCATGGAGGTGGAGGGATTTGTGAAGAGTGCTGAAAAGAATGTTGAATTCCATCTTTTGACATGTTGAGTTTCTTGGCAAGGGAAGGACTTCCAGGAGAATGTTTCTAATGGGAATTTGGAAATTTGGAGTCCAATGTGTGGATTTGGAAGCCATCTGCATCCACATGAACTTTGAGAGAATGGAGACATTCTCGGGGGTGGAGTGACAGAGAGAGCCCTGGAAATTGCCCAGTTGACACTCATTCTCCAGACTCCTCCATTCAAGTGGTGGCTTAACTCAAGATCCCTGACCACAGCTTCCTGATCAGCCTCCTCATCTCTGAATGTGGACCTTAGTTTTTGGATCAGAACCATCTGAAAGGAATAGCAGTAATCTTAGTACCGACTCCCTGCCCCCAGGAGAAACCTCATCACCTTATCCCTGCCTCCTGACCTCATTGCCACACCAGGTCTGAGTGTTGGCTATATTGGTTCAGAGTGACTTGATCATGTCCCAGGTCAGGGTGTTTTCACTCCAGACAGGGAGCCTGAGCTGGTGGTGGGTGTGATACCAAGCTTCCTGTTTGGTATAGTCTAAAGATCTTGTGGCTTGATATATCAATTCCTGTGTTCTGACTTAGGTGCCAGGGTCCAGTTCAGCCCTTCTATTTTGTTAATTCTGTACCAGTTGGCTCCAGTCCTTACTGCCTGATTCTTGAATGCAAAGTTAGCTTTGGACATAAAGATTCTTGGACCCACAGTCAAATTATTTCCTCTGGTTTGACTCTCACTTTTGCTCTCCAGAAATGGCAGCAGCAAAAAGGTACCGTAGGAAGGTTAACATTGACGCAGTTAAAAGTACCCTGTACCTCCATTAAATTCGAGTGTTTTTGATGAGTACACGTGTGAACATTAGGGCCAACCGAGAAGTTGGAGGGAAAAGTCCTCACGAGAGTGCACCCTTCCTTCTGACACCAGTTGCAAGTTCAGGGGTTTCCCAAAAGCACTATCAGATTTGGTGCAATGCTAGAGGGACTCACATAACATATTGAAAGCTGCTATGCTCCGGGTTATGGTTTATTATAGTAGGGAAAGAATACAGATTTTAAAAGGCAAGAGAAGATGCACATAGGGTGGAGCCTGGAAAAGGTACCAAATGCAGAGCTTCTGTTGCCCACTCTGCGTGGAGTCAGGACATATTATTTCCCAGCAGTGATGTGTGACAGTGTTGTGTTCTCAGAGCATTTTCGACCAGGAAATGTACCCGAGCCTTTGTGTTCAGCATTTTTACCGTGGCTCCATTACATAGGCATGATCCACTGCCCACTGGGCAGATCTCAGTCTCCAGTCCAACTTCCTAATCGATCGAGCTCCTGGTGGCTCAAAGGCCCCACCCCAAGTCACATAGTTGGTGTGACTCAAAGTCCCAGATAAACAAAATCACTCCTATCAGGCAGGACTTTCCAGGAGCTCAGAGATTACATCCCAGAAGCTGAGGGCCAAGGCCAGACTTCTTTTTGGATAAAGTTAAATTCTGTACTATACAGCATGAATACAAAATAAACACAAATAAGATTTGGAACACCCTTAGACTTACTATTAACATCTGTCATCTGCCTCTTAAATACTCTTACCAGAACACATCAAGACTCAGTCCATGAAAATTACCCTAAGATCCCAAGAAGAATTGACTGATCAGCAAAAGACTTTAAAACAGGTCAAAATGAAATTAGCATAGAATGAGATAAAATAAAACATCAGGAGGCTACAGCCACAGGCTAGAAAAGATTGAAATAAAGAACAGCTGGAGGAAAAGATAAGGCAAAGTAAATTATGCTTCTTGCAGAAAGGGTAGGTCTCTCAGGACTGCAAAAGCTCTCTAGGATCCAACTTTCCAAGGCACTCCCCCCACCTTGGGAGCTGTAAGGTAATATTTATTGAAAGAAGCATTTTGACAGTCAGGAGTTAATAATGGATGATTATGTGTGCAAAATTTCATACTGCTGCAC
Organism: Rhinopithecus bieti; assembly: GCF_001698545.2. Classification (NCBI taxonomy): domain Eukaryota; kingdom Metazoa; phylum Chordata; class Mammalia; order Primates; family Cercopithecidae; genus Rhinopithecus; species Rhinopithecus bieti. The sequence goes on from NW_016811667.1 coordinate 667,963, forward strand.
ACAGGCACAAATGGCCTCAGGCTGCTACCAACCTTCCAGGTTCAGAAGATGAGGTAATAGATGAAGGATAGTAAGATGTCAGAAATACAGCTCTCCTTTAACAAGGAAGAAAGGAACATTTAAGAGGTCCTGGGAACTGCATTTTTGGGATAGGGGAAGGGGAACAGTTTTAAAGACTTGGAGTGAGAGGAAAAAGTGGATATATCCCTAAGGATCTTATGTTCTAAAAGCTATTTATCACATGGCAGAGATCAACAATGCTCATTTTTGTCCATGGTTATTTTTCCCCCTTATGCTTTGAATTCTGATTTTGCAAAACACATGCTTTATGCCAGATACTTTCATTTAGTCCTCATGATTCAAAAGAGGTAGATATTATCTCCATTTCACAGATGTGGCCAGGTCATTTGCCACAGGATATGCAATTAGCAAGATAGAGACTCAGGGCTGAAACTAGGCAATCTGATGTCACAGTGATACCCGGAGGTTTCATGATACCTGGAGGTTTGGAAGAACAGTTCACATCTCAGCTTTCCATGGCATAGCTGTTTGCTAGTGTCACTTGAATAGAACCAACCCAACTGAGAACCAGAAAGTGGGCAAAATAATGTGTCCCCAGTTCCATGTACGAAGTTTACATGCTTCATTAGATAGCCCTTCATTCAGAACCTGTTGACGTTAGTATATGCATAAATCTAATAAATTTGATAGACTTATTTGACAAAGGTGGACTAGAAATGGCAACTTAGAAAAGAAGATGGAACAGTACAAGTGATAGCTGTGAGGGAGGAAGTGGACCATTGTCACGGCATGTCACCAGGTGTTTAAGAGCCTACCAGGTGTGAGGGGAGCTCTGGGCCAGGAAGCCGTCTGGATGCAACAGGGAGTGTGGTGCACTCAGAGGTACTTTCACGTACCTGATCTTTGATTCTCAAAGATTCTCCAATTCTTTGATTGGAGAGAATCAAAGGATCATACTCCCTGTGAGGAGTATAGGGTAAGGATTACGTTTTGTAGATGAGAAAAGTAAAATTTAGCATGGCTAGTGAACTTGCTCCTGGTCATACAAGCCGGTACATTGCAGTATGTGAGCAAAACGTATGGTCCTGTACCTTTCCCAACTGTGGTCGTCCCTCGGTATCTGCCAGTGATTGGTTCTAGGACCTTCACAGGTACCGAAATCTGAGGATGCTCAAGTCCCTTATATAAAATGACATTGTATTTGTACATAACCTATGCACATTCTCCTGTATATTTTAAATAATCTCTAGATCACTTATAATACCTAATATAATGTAAGTGCTATGTAAATAGTTGTTATTCTGTATTTTTTAATGTTATATTATTATTGTTTTCTTATTTTTTGTTTTCTCCCCCAATATTTGATCCACGGTTGGTTGAATTCACAGATGCGGAATCCGTGGGTATCGAGGGCCGACCGCATGCGGTTTTTGTGGGGTGGAGAAGACAAATAGCAGTGAATTGTCCGTAAGGAAGTGGCAGAAATGTGACAGGCAGCCTGCTAAAAGAATATGTAGCTGAATTTAAAAACTGTTTTAAAGGGGGAAAAATAAAATGGATACAGCTAGTTTTCCAGAATAAGGAAGTTTTTGAGTGTACCTCTCATCGGTGGTTCTCCTGGTGTCGGTTATGGACTGGCAGTCTCAGCATCACCTGCAAACTTGTTAGAAATGCAAATTCTTGGGCCTCACCTCACACTGCATCAGAAGCGCTGGGAGCCAGGCCCAGCCACCTGTGTTTCAGCAAGCCCTGATGCAGCCACACCACTGCTATACGTGAATGCCAATCACTCAGAACCTTTACCCTACCTTGCCTTTTGCTCCAGCTGTTTTTGGCTCCCACCACCTCTCTGAAGCATAGCATCCTCTTCATGGCTGATGGGGAGGCTGGTGGCTGTGGAGGTGGTAAGCAGGGTGCTAGGTTTGGATTCTGGAGACTTGGGCTGACTGCTTTGTCACGTCCTGGCTGTGTGACTTTGGGCAAGTCAGTTGGCCTCTCTGTTTCCTCATCCATGAAGGAGAGTGAGTACCTACTTCACAGAGTTGTTGTGTACACTGAACTAAAACTAAGTGGGGGTAACAGTGACTCACAGTGGCACTTAGAGAGGTGTTCAGTAAATGTCTGTAAATCTCAACTTGGCATCTGGAAAGCCCACATCTAGCCCCTGAGGGACCCACATTGAAATGGAGGCTTGGGCAGTGAGACTGCAGTATTAGTCCCTCTTTTTCTACATGATAAGGCAAGAGGAGACAGCCTGGGAGAGGAAGGGGTTAAGGCTTGGCTAGATTAGGGATTGGCAAACCATGGCTGTGAGCGGAATCTGGCCTGTGCCTTTTTTTGTACAGCCCTCGAGCTAAGAATGGCTTTTACATTTTTTAATGGTTGAAAGAAAAATCAAAAGAAGAATGGTATTGTATGCCACATGAAAATTTTATGAAATTCAGATTTTAGTGTCCATAAATAAAGGTTTATTGGAACACAGCCATGCTCATTCATTTACATATCATCTGTGGCTGCCTTTGTCCTACAATAGCAGAGCCAAGTCGTTGCATCTGAGACCATATGGCCCATCAAACCTAAAATATTTACTATCTGGTCCTCTGTAGAAAAAAGTCTCTGGACCCCTGGGTTAGATCAAGGATAGAGAGTAGAGACAAGAGATGATACAGTAGATGATAAATAGCAAACATTTTCTGAACTTTGCCAAGCACTGTGGTAAGCATTTTGCATGCATATATGTTCTTATTAACAACACTTATAAAACAGGCATATCATTATCTCCATTTTTCAGATGGACAAACTGAGGCTTATAACTTGCTCAGGGTCATAGAACCCTTAGGTGGTAGACCCAGGATATGAATTGAGGCCCAGCTGCCTTTCCAGTCAGGTTCGTAACCACTGCAGTCTGCTGCCTCATGGTGCTATGTGCTATGTGGATCAAACTAGGAGAAGTTTAGGGTCTCTGAAATGCATCAGACGGTGGCTGGGAAGGCTGAAGGGAGACAAGGGTGCTTTGTGATGTGATGAACACTCAAGAAGGGTGATTAGATTTTGAAATGTTTATGTGGCTTATTTAATGGAAAGAAGAAAAGCAGGCAGGGAGAAAAAAAGTCTTTATCGCAGCAGATACCTCCTGGCTTAAGTCATGTTCTGTCCCTTAGCCCAGCACCATCACCCCTGGAAAAAGTGTTTATCCACTTCTCTCTCTCCTGGGCTTGTTAGTTGGTTGGGAGCGGTCATTCTGAGCCCACGGCAGGCTCAAGAAAGGGGAAGGAGAGGCAGTGAGTAGGGACTGGCCAGTAGAGAATTCTGTTGCCTTTTTGTCTGTAAAATAAGAATGTCAAGTAACAATTGTTTCTTCATCCCTGTGAATGTGAGCCTTGTGTTTTCAAAGGTCAGTGCCTGTGAGCACATCATGGTTTTGAGTGGGTTCCTATGGTAATCAGGCCATCGTGACTGAGGGCATTTTGTGTCAGACAACGGGGTGCTGGATTTTCAACCTTCTTTGCAGTTCATGCTTGTTTCCTGCAAATGTAACCATTTCTGTTTTTCCCCTTTTCTTGTTTTCATCCTTTCTGCACCACGTGTAGGTCTGGAGCCAGAGCCTTCTTCAGCAGGTATGGCTTCTCTTGCATTCTCACCTTTCTGGCCTTCTACTAAGGACCCCGGAGTTACAGGGGAACCAGGGAGTTATTCCCTGTGAGTGAGAGGTTTTTTTCCTCCCTATTTCTCAGATGAGTGGAGGCTTTCTTCCAGTGCTGATGCCAATGGAAATGCCCAGCCATCTTCACTTGCTGCCAAGGGCTACAGGAGTGTGCATCCCAATCTTCCTTCGGACAAGTCCCAGGTAGGCATGTGCCCAAGGGCAGGGTGGGGACTGGTGAGTGGTACCTGTCCTTGAGTCTCTTAACTTAGACTGGTGACTTCCTGCTTCCCCAGCTGGATAATGGAGTAGGTTTCAAGCTTTTGGACAACTCCAGATAAGCTCTGCAAGGACCGAGCTAAGGGAAAGTTGGGGTCAAGGGAAGCAGAGGCATGGAATGAGGTTGATCTGTACCTGGGTGTTGGAAATAGGCCTTGATGCCTATTTAGGTTTGTTATGTATGTAGAAGTGTTCTGAAAGAGGGAATTCATTTAGCCTTGGATACGTAGGAAAAAGATCTGAGATGTTTTTTTAAAAAAAATTCTTTAGAGTGTAATATTCGAGAGAAGAATGCATCTTGTGTTTATTCCAATTGTTTTCTGGAGATGGGGCTGTAAGAACTCCAGCAACAGTATCCTTACAGATTAAGATCAGGAAGCTGTGGCCAGGCTCTAAGTCCAGCAACCCAGGAACAGGCAAAATGGCGGTACAGCCCAGCTGTATCCTACAAAAGAAAATCCCCCAAAGCTGTACAAATTGGAGTAACGATACTTTTGCTTAAGTCTTTCCCCCTAGGTGGCTTTCTTGATCTTTCTTCCTTCCCTCTCCTGTTGTTACTTTGTCATTTTGATAAAGGGAATAGACCATGTTTTAATTTAGGTGACCTGTGATGAACATTTTTGCATACAGGAGCCACATCTGTGGAATCGACTACTACTCCTCTCTCTCTCTCTCTCTCTCTCTCTCTCTCTCTCTCTCTCTCTCTCTCTGTCTTCCTCTCTCTTTTTTGGAGTCAGGGTCTCTATCTGTTGCCCAGGACAGAGTGCAATGGTATCATCGTAGCTCATTGAAGCCTCCGATGGCTGGCCTCAAGGCATTCTCCCACTTTGGCTTCCCAAAGGAAGCTGTGCTGCTCAAAAACTATTGCAGAAATGTGTTCCTTGTGTGGTCTACTTCCCTGTGCCTTCCTTCTGTGAAGGTGTTCCCTGAACTCAGAAGGGGTCTGGAAATTCTGCAGGTCCTTCCTAGTTCCCACCCTACTTCTCCAATGATCCTCTCGTTCCTGCTCCTGAGGATGTAAAATTGCATTTGCTGCTGAAATGAAGCTGAATGAGAGATGATATTTTTCTCCCTCTCTATAGATGCTTATCTTCCCCAGTGTGGAATTGGTTGCTTAATTGTCTGCCTTGTATGCTGAGCAACAAACACATTTAGACTTTCTGCCACCTGCCATCACTTGCCTCTCTAGGTACAGCCATATGCATCCTGGGTCACTGGTTAGAACCAGGAGCTGTAAATGAGCCTGGCTTTTTGAAGTCCTCATTAGACATAGGGACTGGGGAGGTCACTTGTCCGGTAAATGACTTGCCCTGGTTTTCCCATTCCTAAACCCTCTCACAGTGTATAAATGTGCTGCCTGTGGCAGACATACTACTTTTCAACCATCTCAAGAATGGATGCCATCAGCTCTATGCAGATTAAGAAACAGTGCTGATTAATTCAGAGCAAATGTGGAAGCATGTCCTCTTCTACTATCAGTGACTTAGTTCAAAGGGTAACTCAGTAATTCTTTTTGGCTTCTTAAGCAGCTCTTTTGAAAAGATAATTTTAAAAGCATGTGAAGTAAATAAAAATTCTTTTAAAATAGATTTATTTAACACAGCTTTATTGAGCATCTCCGTGGTGTTCAGATCCTGTGTGAAACATTGCCCTCAAGAGGTTGATAAGGGTGAACACCCTATAATATCTTTTACAAAGTGTGTTTTCTTATCTGTCACTATCCAAGAATTTTCCTTTTATTGGGGTTCCCTTTAAGGGAACCTGGTAAATTGCTGATAAAGAGGTTTTTATCCTGCATATTCAATGTAAAATCAGCCATTCAAATTTCAGGAATCTTTAGGTCGCGCATTACCTCTTAGATGTGTTTTCTAAATGGAAACATGACTTCTTGTCTGTATAGTGATTGCCAAAGCTTTAAGTATGCAGTGGCTTAGACAAGGGAATTGGTAGTTTACAGAACTGTATAAACTATAAACATACCATGATTTTCCAGAAGCCTCATATTTTTACTGACCCACCTTCTAAAAAGATAAATATAATTTCATTTGTAGCCAGCTGGGCAGAATGCAAACTGCCTGTGTGGTTCCCACAATGTTTACAACAAAAAGTAGTTCCCTGCATGTAAAGTCACTGTGCCTGTCCCCTTTCTTCTTCAGGACTAAAAGAAGCCCCAGGGCAGGAGACCTTTGGATCTGAGTGCACTGTTGATGCTCTGGGGAAGCGTCCTCTCTACAGGGTCAAAGCCCTGGGAAGGCTCATGCCTGATGTAATGCATCCCTGGCACCATATATGGTGAGAGCCGAAATAAGTTAGAAACTCACTGAAGCTGATTTCTATCTTTGGACAAGAAGAAATCACATATGGGACATTTGAGCTGAAAGTAAAAGTAAATCTGAGCTCAAATCCAAATGGTCTTTTGCTTACCTCCCTACTGCCATTATCAGCATACCCGCCAGTCCCTTTGGTGCGTGCTAGCCCAAGTGTTTTGTTTCTGGAATCGTTTAGTCTGTAAACATGTTCACTGAAACCAAGTGAGTTCACCTGAAAGCTTTTGCTGTTGCTTACTACTAGAGAGGGGCTATTTATTTTGTTTTTCTTGGCTGGTACATATTCACTAGCACTGCCACGGGTGCCCTGTGGAAAGGATAGGCATTGAATTAGCCAAGGATATCCAAGTGAGCTGCTTCTCCAATGAGCTTATTTGTACCTTGAAAACTGAGTTTAAGGAACAGGTTATTTACTGTTCCTGGGTTGATGGTCTAATCCGGACTCATAAAACTTTTTTTTTTTTTTGACAGTCTTGCTCTGTCACCTAGGCTGGAGTGCGGAGGTGCCATCACAGCTCACTGCAACCTTGACCTCCTGGGCTCAAGCAATCCTCCCTCTTCAGCCTTCTTAGTAGCTGGGGCTACAGGTGTGTGCCACCACACCTAGCTATTTCTTTTTTAAATTTTTTGTAGAGACAGAGTCTCACTGTATTGCCCAGGCTGGTCTCAGACTCCTGAGCTCAAGTGGTCCTTCTGCCTTGGTCTTCCAAAGTGCTGGGATTACAGGCTTAAGCCATAGTGCCCAACCCATAAAACTTTTAAATATTTTTCACCTCTTCACCCTTTCTAACATTCTTTCTTCTTGCCACCTGTATGCCACAAATATGAGAATGAAATAGGCCAGACACAGTGGCTCATGCCTATCATCCCAGCACTTTGGGAGGCTGAGGTGGGTGGATCGCCTGAGGTCAGGAGTTCGAGACCAGTCTGGCCAACATGGTGAAACCCCGTCTTTACTTAAAAAAAAAAAAAAATAACAAAAATTCGCTGGTTATGATGGCAGGCACCTATAATCCTAGCTACTCAGGAGGCTGAGGCAGGAGAATCACTTGAACCCGGGAGGCGGAGATTGCAGTGAGCTGAGATCACACCATTGCACTCCAGCCTGGGCAACAGGGCGAGACTGCGTCTCAAAAAAAAAAAAAAAAGAATGAAATAAAATTTAAAATAAATTCAAAATAGACCCAGATCTTCCACCCTCCTCATTTTTGGTCAAAATTCAAAATTCACTTACCAGATATTGACCAAACTCTAATATACTTCACTTGTGTAATTTGAAGGAAAGTTCTGGTTTTCTTCTAGAACTGGGATATCTTTAAAAATAGGAGCCACTCACGCCTGTAATCCTAGCACTTTGGGAGGCCGAGGCAGGTGGATCACAAAGCCAGGAGCTCGAGACCATCCTGGCCAATATGGTGAAACCCCGTCTCTACTAAAAATACAAAAAATTAGCCAGGTGTGGTGGCACGTGCTTGTAGTCCCAGCTACTCAGGAGGCTGAGGCAGGAGAATTGCTTGGACCCGGGAGGCGGAGGTTGCAGTGAGCCGAGATCGTGCCACTGCACTCCAGCCTGGGTGACAGAATGAGACTCCGTCTCAAAAAAAAAGAGCCGTTAAAGAAAATCTAGGCCGGGTGCAGTAAGTGGCTCATGCCTGTAATCCCAGCACTTTGGGAGGCCGAGGTGGGCAGATCACAAAGTCAGGAAATCGAGACCATCCTGGCTAACATGGTGAAACCCCATCTCTACTAAAAATACAAAAAATTGGCCGGGCGTGGTGTCTTGTGCCTGTAATCCCAGCTACTTGGGAGGCTGAGGCAGGAGAATCACTTGAACCCGGGAGGCAGAGGTTGCAGTGAGTTGGGGTCACATCACTGCACTCCAGCCTGGGCGACAGAGCGAGATTGCATCTCGAAACAAAACAAAACAAAAAAGAAAATCTAGCAAAATGAAGTTTCCTCATCTCATAGTCTAATTCCCAGTTGAGCCACAGGTTGGCAGATGACTCTTGTTGATGTGAGGATCAGACTGGAGGGTTACCCCATTTCCTGACCCTCTTCTCCACTGAGACCCTAAGAGGAGCAGGGTTGAAAAGAGAGGGATGCTGTGCGAGCCTCTGGACCTGCAGCCAGAGCTTTGGGCTTAAGCTGTGAATCTGAGGCTGATCATTGACCTCTGGGGCTGATTCCCTTTGTGTGGTGGTGGGCTGGGTGAGATGGGCATGGGGCTGGATTTTGACAAACTAGGCACAGTCCAATCCGGTAAAGGCCAATTCAGTCCTTCATTGCCTGGTCCCCTCTTTTGTGTACATCAAAAATGGGAGACTGTGTGCTTTTAATCTCATGCTTGTCTTCCTTCTAATAATTAGCTTCATCAGATTCTTTCCTCTGAGAAAAGAGCACATGTGTATTCAAAAATCCTTGGCATTCTCTTCTTAGGGCGCTTTAATTTGTTATGCTTACGGAATTGAGTGCTAAATCTCAGTGACTCAATTAAGACATCTGTCTCCTGTGAACACAAATAAGGATGGTTCTTCCAATTCTCCTTTTTTCGAAGGGAAAAGAATGAAAGGCACTCAAAAGAGTTCCAGTGAACATAAACTTCTAAGGCCAAAGGCTCGAAGATAAATCTTGAGGGAAGGAGGTTTGAGAGGGAGCTGGGGGCTTTCGGGCCTCTCCCACTGGTGTTTAGTTCACTTGGCGCCCTTCTTGAGTAGGACGTCTAATAAAGACGCAGTCAGCCAAGGATTGGTGTCAAAATTGATGTAGCATGTGGCCTGCTATGGGCTGGGCTCAGCTTCCCTGGATGCAAAGGAGAGTCAGGCCTACCTCTCCAGGTGAGTGGGATTCAGTCTTTGGCTTCACTCAGAGAGAACTGTGGATACTAGGAGGAATCTAACCTGAGGATGTGCTGAAAAACGTGTTAAGAATTGTTTTTGCTTAGATCATGTTATGCTGTCGTTTCTAATGATCGTCCTTCTTTCCATTTCCCTCTTTCTTTTTTCCCTGTTTGATAACGTATCTTGAAAATATTGCTAAAGGTTCTCTCTCCCCCACACCCTCCTCTCCCTCAAAAGGACCGCTTTGCATGGCAGTCCCCCACCATCCACAGTACCTACAAGGATTCCCTCTACCTGAGCTCACCAAAGCCTTACATCCCACTCGGCACCCCCAGGCAGCAGAACCCCTCACAACCCCAGCCCATCTCTGTCCTCCTGGCAGCTGGATCGGCTCCCAAAGGTGTGGTATGCCCTGGTTCCTTGCTTCCGGACTCCACGTTCCCCAGTGCTTCATCCCAACCCCAGCAGCGCTATGCAGCCACCAGGACAGTTTATCATAAGAATGTGAGCTCTAACCCATGTCATGAGGCAGTTGGGATTAAAAAGGTCAGCAGCTTATATGTACCTTGTTTATCCAATAACATTTGCCTGGCGGCGTCAGAAAACTCCTCTCGTGTTGCACGTGACCCTGCCAAAGGCACTCCCTCGGAGGCTGCGGGCACCCGAGCACCGGCTCCCAGCCTTGTCTCCCGCACAGCCGGCACAGGAAAACCACCCCCTGCTCCTCCTCCTGACCCTCCCAAGCTATTCTTTGACATCCGTAAAGATGCCGTTAACCGTGGCGAGAGTCCTTCCCTGGGGACTCGGGCTTCGTTCCCAGATGTGAGACCACCTGTGCTAGGCCCCCGGGTTACCTCTGATCCCGAACACCGGAAGAGCAAAGAATCTTACCTTTTGCAGCCGAGTTATCCAGCCAAGGCAAGAAATTAGGAATGTTTGTGTGTCTTCTCCACTGTCTCTTTCAAAACTGTTGCGAGCAGCTCATTGTTCACTGGGCTGCCCTACCCTCCCTTTCCTCATTAATATTGTTGTGGCTTGAATCCTGAATTCTTCTGTCTGAACCTCTCAGCACAGTACTCTCTTTGTCTGTCTCTCTTTTCTGTAAATGTGTAAGTATGCTGGAGCGTGGAATCCAGAGACTAATAACATGGTGAGATACTCATTGTTCATGTTTTATTACAAGGTGCCAAAGAAATTGTATTTACTTCCAAGCTTTCAGGCTCTATGGTGGTGTTGTGGGGTTAAACACAGCCTACCTGCCTGTTCTGTTGTTCTCTCTTTCTCTCTCATAAAGTGTTAAAAGGATTCAAAAATAGATGGATGAAAAGCGGAGTTGGATGGGGTTCCCTCTGTGTCATGGAGTGTCAGAAGGCCAGCTGGCCAGCTCCGACTGTCTCATGTACTCTGAGGAAAGGGCACTGATTAAATGTTTCTCAGAGTACCTCACTGCATGCCCACTCTCAACCGTTTAAATATGGAATTCTTTCCTCGTATCATACCCCTTTCCATAACGACCCCCTTATTTCCACAGGATGCCACTTCCTCCAGTGCAGCCCAGCCGGAGGTAATAGTTGTCCCTCTCTACCTGGTTAATACTGACAGAGGGCAAGAAGGTACTGCCAGACCTCCAGCATCTCTGGGGCCTCTTGGCTGCGTCCCCACAATCCCAGCGACCGCCTCTGCCGCCTCACCTCTGACCTTCCCGACTCTAGATGATTTCATTCCCCCTCATCTGCAGAGGTGGCCCCACCACAGCCAGCCAGCCCGCACCTCTGGCTCCTTTGCCCCCATTAGCCAGACGCCACCATCCTTCTCACCACCACCTCCACTGGTCCCTCCTGCCCCGGAGGACCTCCGCAGAGTCTCGGAGCCTGACCTCACGGGAGCTGTTTCAAGTACCGTAAGCTTGCCGGACTCCCCTCCTCACGGCTTTTCTGAATGTCTCCTCCCAGCAGTCACATTCCCTTTCTCACTGAAGCTCTGAGCTCTGAGGACAGCACTGGCTGCCGCTGTGCCTGCGTGATGACTGGAGCCGTGTCCCCTGTCACTAGCGTGCATGCTTCCCGTGTGTCTTCCCTGGGTCTCTCGGGTTGTTCCCCATCTCTGCAGTGCCTCGTCTGCTCTGTCCTGTTGGGAATGCACATCTTTCTCCCTCTGAAGACAACATCTGTGGCCTTTATGTTGACTGGCTATGCTCTTCACAGGCCAGGCCGGGGGTCATGTAGAGAGCTGAGGAAAGCTGAAGAATTATGGGGAAAAGCAACGGCAGGTGTGGTGGGTGCTACTTGCCAGGGAGTGGGCAGATCTCGGGAGGAAGAGATTCTCATGTTGACCTAGTGAGTAAATAAACAAATAAACTCTCTGTAGTATGCAGAAATGACAGAGACTAGGATTTTTTTTTTTTTTTAGTGAGAGAGTTGGGTTTAAGTGAGCAAGTGGGTCTGAAAGCCCTGCACAAATGTTAGGACTTTTACCTCAAAAGGCAGGCATTTGCTAGGGCCCCTCAGGAGGAGGCCCCAGGAGCCTTTGTGGCAAAACAGTGCACCAGTGGCCACAGGAAGTCAAAGTGCCCTGATGCCTCAGGTCCCATCCTGCGGGTGAGGGAATGAGTTCCCGTCACAGCCGGGAAAGCCCAACTGCTTTAGAGTAAAAGCTGAGTCAAAGGGCCAGGGTCTCCTTTTTCCTTAGGAGCCCTGGGAATTGAGCGAATCTGAGAACTTCAGTGCAAGTCGTAATATGGGGATATGTGAATCTACTCACAGGGCTGCGGGTTCAGTGGGACTGAGTAGTAAAAGTTCCTGTTATGGGGCTTGACATAGAGAAGGTGCCTAGTGAATGTTAGCTATGTTGCTGAGGACTTGCCCTGGCAAATGAGGGCCAGGGTCACACAAAAGCAAGTAACTGGTTAGTTAACAATTCATCATTGAGTTTCTACTGTGGTCTAGGCATTCTGCTAAGTACTCTGGGCACAACCATGAGTCAGGGCCTTGTTCCAAAGGAATTTTTGGAGTAGGAGGTCACTTCTCAAGCTTTGTGTGCGTGGGATCATCTGAGGGTCAGGGAGGCTTGTTAATGTAAATCGTCACCCTCAGGTTATACTCCTAGAATTTCTGACCGAGTGGGTCTGGAGAAGAGCCTGGGAATCTCTCTTGGTAGCAGGTGCTCAGGGCTTTCAGATGCTGGGGTCCACACACTACACTTTGAGATACAGTCATCTGGTGGGTCATGCGATTGGCTGATGGAGCTAAGCGCTTACTGACATCCCTTCATGTAAAGATGTATGCCTGCAAAACTGTTCCAAATGGCTTGTTAAGCTGAAGCCAGTCATGCAGAAAGCAGGAAGGAAACTTTTTATTTGGCTTATTAGATAAATTATAATGAGGCATCAAGCACATCAAAGCTGGGAACTGTTAGGTCCTGAGCTGCGGCCTGTTCTGAAATCTCTAGTGCTGTGCAATGTAGTTAGGTCAGCACCAGGCCCAGTGTGGCCCATGGGCTTGGTTATCCCTCTAGCTTTGAATTTTGCAGCTCAGCCCCATTGGAGAAAAATGCTAGATTGTTCCCTGATCTATTCCCCTCTACCTTCAGCCAAACTTAGAATTTAGAAGCCACTCTTGTTTTGGGGAGTGCAGGCATCTTCCCTTTGACATAGATTATGTTTGCCTGGAGTAGCGGGTAAAGTGAGTCTTATGTTTGGTGTCCTCATAGACCATTGTGAGTAGTTTAATTGTGTATCCTATAATTTATCATTTGTGTAGACCTAGGTTTTCATATCAAGTTGGTTTTAGGTGTACCAGGACAGATTAGTTGGGACAGTGTCCTCGATGTCTCAAACCTAACTAATCAGCCTGTTGTAGACGTCCCAGAAGGACCTCAGTTGGCCTGATAGCTTCGGGTTTGGCCCTGGGAAACAGAGGTGAAAAAGGAAACTACTTGGATTCCTCTTGACAGAGGAGGAACCCCTGTGGATGGTGTCTGAGCTGTGAGCTGATGCCTGCTCCATCTGTAGCTAGTTGAGAGAAAGAAGGAAGAATAAAAGTCATGTTAATTGATTTGAGTTATTTTAGTCAATAGCTGTTTTTGTGATGTTCCAGAAATAAGACACAAAGTAAAATTTGTAAAGAGCTTAATGCTCATATGATCCACCCAAACATCGCATTAGGCATTTATACTTTACAGAGCTGTATGCCTGATATTTTGTGTTTCTTGGATGCATTCAGGCAGTTTTTAATGATATGTCATTTATCATAATTATATCACTTTGGAGATAAATTAGGAAAAGTGTAATTATTTTCCACTTTCTAAATGGAGGAATCAAGGTGAGGCACTTTTGTATAAAATCATACCGTGCTTCTCAAGTCTTGAGAAAAGGTTTTATTCATGAAATTGAGCTGCCCCTCATAACTAAATAGTGGCGGCTGTTTAGCAGACTGTCAGAAGAGATAGACTGACCTAAGCAGTGTTGTGAAGTTCCTACTGTGTGTCAGGAGCTGTCCTGGGTGCTGATGCCTATATCCTCTTTTGATAAGCATTTGTTTTCTTGCTACAAACATTTGCTCAGACACACCATTGCTGAAAGATGCCACCTGTCATTCACGTGGCGTTTACTAGCACCTGCTATCTGCAGGGCATTGGGCTAGGTGTGAATGAGGGGGTGGCCCTCATCCTGTGGGTACGTTCACAGGAGTTGATCTCTGATTATTGCTTCAAGATAATTATTGCTTTAAAAGTAACTATCAAAATCTTGTTCTTAAAGCCCTCTAAGAAAAGCATCCTCAATTTACGAGTTATAAACTCAAAAATAGAAATGTATAGATATCATGAAGGAAACTATCTAAATATCCCTAGTACCTTTTGGGGTCTTATTTTGTTTTAAAAGACTGGCATTATCCCCAATATGCAGCTTATAATGTTAGTATTAATAATTTTATTGCTATTTCTGGCAGAGACCTCAGGTTTTTAAAGTCAGGATTCTCACAAGTCTTAGGGATCTTTGTCACTTTAATATGAGAGTGAAAAAATGTCACAGTAGGATAGGATAATATCCAAATCTCAGAAGCAAACATCAGTAAAATTGCTCAGTGATGTTGATGCTAAGGGTAGCTTTCTGAAAAAACTGTTGCTCAACTCCTCCCTGTTCCTACTTGATGTCTTCTTGTCCTCACATTGTCTTACATTTCTCTGTACAGAGTACTAAACTTCCCTGATTTTTCCCAATTAAACTAGCTCTTGTTCTTGGATCGCATTTGGAATTGCATGGTTTTTGCATGTTATTCTACTTGGATTTGAATTTGTTTTTTCAGTAACCGGATTGACCCACAACTGTTAGCAGGTGGACCTAATGAATGATGTTGCTGAGACTTGCAGTAACATTCACCTTCCCTCTCTCCTCCACCCCATACTAATACCAACAAAGAGAATAAGCATTCCAGCTGAACCTTCTAACTGGAATTAATGATATGATGTATCTCATTGATTGCATTTCTTTTTATAATTAAGATCATTGTAAAGCTTTATATTTCTTCTTTTTAAAAAACATTAACACTAGCTTTTTATATTTACAGTTAGTTACATTGTTTGTTTGTTCATTTCAGGATTCCAGTCCTCTACTAAATGAAGTTTCTTCTTCCCTTATTGGAACTGATTCCCAAGCCTTTCCACCAGTTAGCAAGCCTTCATCCGCCTATCCCTCCACAACGATTGTCAATCCGACTATTGTGCTTTTGCAGCACAATCGAGGTAAGAGAGGCTTCTGCCCCACTCCCAGCCAACTGGAATCAATATAGCTCTTCCATGATATCTGTCTGGGTCAAAAATTCTGTTATTTCACAGAAATTTTCACAAATCCCATTGTTTCCCAAGGTCATTTGCCCCAGTTTACTCACTCTCATGGCCCATAAAATAAACCCCAGCAGACAGACAGAGGCCCCTGATCTGAGGTGATGTCGGGTGTCTGAATAAGTAAGCTGGGTTCGTTCCACTCCTTGGGTGTTCATGGTTGTCTTCTTCAAATCGTAACACCAAAAAAAAGAAGAAAGGAAAAAGTTTGGTCTCTTGATGGTAATAGAGATTTAGCTTCGAAAATCTAGGTACAATAATACCTCTTTTAAGTAGAATCTTAAATGATTTCGTTTTTTGACATGATGAAATTTAGAGAGAGCAGAATTTTTAGTATCAAATTTAAAAAAGAAAGCATATTGTGTAGAAAATTTTCTGGAATGTAAAACATGTTTTTGTGCCTTGAAAACAGAGACTATTGAATTTTTCTTGACGACTCACTGGCCTTCATTCTTGCCAGCTGTTTGTCTCTGTACTGTGCAGCTCTAGGCAGCCCTGCTTAGAGTTTTCGTGTTTGTTTCCTGTAGTGTCTCTGACTGCTTCCGGTTGGTTTTTCTGCTCCTCTGAAAAGCAGAGAAGCTTTGAGGTGGGGTGAAGCGAAAGTTCTTTGGATATATGTTGACTCTTCTGCTTTAAAATTCCAGACGATGATTCTAAATCCCAAGCTTTCCTTTTTGGAATTCCATACAGGAATACATTTTCTCTTTACAAAAGTCCTTTGCAGCATGAAATGTAAGGTTTTCAAGCTGTTTCCTCATGTAGAAAGGGCTCGTTAGTCTGAATTTCCGAGAACAGTGGAGGTTTAATTATTTTGTTCAGAGCTCACATCTTCCTTTTGACTCTGTGCTCTCTGACTTCATAGTTTTCCTCCACTCCTCCCCCCTCCTCCTTCCTCTCTGCATTAATTTGAATGAGAATGGGACTGGAGTCTATTTTTAATTGTTTTCCATACTAAATAGAGTTTTTCTGTTTCCTGCTTCTAACTTGAAAAGCAGATGAATAAAACATTTTCTTTCACTTCAGATCTTTCCACTAAAATCTTAAGGTTGTTTTAGTAGTTTTGTTATTTTTCACTATGTATGGCTCCTGTATTAATTTTCACCCATGAATCTGGGTTCTTGAAAAGAAAAAAAGGGCCCCAGCTCCCACACGGAACCATGCAGGAGCCCATTCTCCTTCAGCGGTGCCATGCCCCTTACTGGCAGTGGCTCTCCTTGCCCAGAAAGTGTCTGTAATGCGGGACAAAGTGAAATTTTGTTTCTCTGAACTTCCTTGTGACTCATATTTAAAAAAAAAAAATTCAGTCAAACGGAATTAAGTTAGTTCCCAGAAGGACAGGCGGTTTCTTTAAAAATGGGATTTATTCTCAAGGCAACTTGGTTTTTGGGAAATGCCAAGTGTAATGTCAGCTGCCTCTGCCAAGTCCCTCTGATGACACCTAGTGAGACATCTCTGGGCACAGAAAGGCCTGTAGTTCCTTTTTGTTTCTTCCTTGAATAGATGGATACCTTTTATTTACCCAAATGCCTTTGGTTCTTGCCTTTCTCTTTTGTCCAAGTCCTGCCCTTGGGTTTAAAAATCAGAATTGTGCAGCCTCAGACACACATCCTTCAGAAAAGGATACAAGTAATGGCATTCATTTTTTGGAATTAAATGATAGATTTCCATAAAGAGCAAAACCATATGTTCACTAAGCAGGTAGGGCAGGAAGAGTCGAGAAGAATAGAAGAGCCTCCCTGGCCCAGCCCCGTATTACTAATCATAAATAGGGTTTAGGTCAAGTGTTTTTGGCATTGCTTTGGAATTTGCCTAACCTGGCAGCTCTGCTTTGCTTCATAAACAGTACCCATAAAAATAATTTCTTAACTGTTGCAAAGTCTCCTGAGGGAATAACTTTACTCCACTTCTGGAATTCTAGTTTTGTCATCCTAAAAAATGCCTCCCTCCCCGCCCTTTTTTTTTTTGCCTAGACTGTCCCAGGGCATAGTGTGGCAATAATCCTGTCTCTCCCGGCCAGCTTCCCCCTGCTGGAAACAGAGGGGCACTGAGCCTCTGGCCTGGCACTGATGGTTGTGAACAACACAGCCCTTTCCCTCTCTTTCCTGAGTTTTCACACCACATGGGTTTGAAGGCGAGTCACTTACCATCTGTCTGGGAGGGAGGCTTTGAATCGGAAAGCTGTCAGGATGAAAAGAGGTGCGTGGGTCCCCTTGCTTAGGGCTTCTCAGTCTATGTGCATCGGATCCTGAGAGTCTTGTTAACCTGCAGGTTCCACCTCAAGAGATTTGGGGTGGAGGACACGAGATTCTACATTTTCAGCGAGCTTGCTAGGCATGCCAGTGCCACCGGCCCACAAACCACCCTGAGAACTAGAGCTCAGAGGTTCCCAGACTTATGGATACATGAAGCAGTCTAGGGATCACCCTAGGGCTTTTCATTCTAATGCTTTAAAATAACACCACTAGAAAGTGGCTGCTGTTTTCTGTGTTGCATGTCATCCTATGAAAGAAAGGCCATTTCACACCTCAAAACTGGAGATAACATAGTCTTTTTTTTTTTTTTTTTTTTGAGACAAGGTCTCACTCTGTTGTTGAGACTAGAGTGCAGTGGTGCAGTCATGGCTCACTGCATCCTCAACCTCCCAGGTTCAGGTGATTCTCCCATCTCAGCCTCTCGATGCCAGTAGCTGGGACCACAGGCATGTGCCACCACACCTGGCTAATTTTTAAATATTTTTTGTAGAGATGGGGTTTTACCATGTTGCCTAGGCTAGTCCTGAACCCCTGGGCTCAAGGGATCTGCCTGCCTCAGCCTCCCAAATTGCTGGGATTACAGGCATGAGCCACCGTGCCTGGCCAATGTGGTCTTTTTCATTCATTCATTTATATATTTTTTGAGACAAGGTCTTTCTCTGTCACCCAGGCTGGAGTTCAGTGGCACGATCTTGGCTCACTGCAACCTCTGCCTCCCAGGTTCAAGTAATTCTTGTGCCTCAGCCTCTGGAGTAGCTGGGATTACAGGTGTGTGCCTCCACGCCTGGCTAATTTTTATATTTTTTAGTAGAAATGGGGTTTCGCTGTGTTGGCAACGTGGTCTTTTAGGTGGAGTACATTCACTTCTGCCAGCTGGAGCTCAGCAGCCTTCAGAATAGTGTGTGGGAACCATAGGTCCCCTTAGTACCAATAGGGCCCTTTGACATAACACAAGAAAACTGAGGCTGAGAGATTTAGTGGATTGGCCATTGTCATCTGAAAGTTGCTGGCAGAGCTGAGGCCAGAGCTGCACTGGGCTTCTGCATATTCAGCCAGTACGAACCTCATCCACATGGCAGAGGTGGCCAGGCACCGCTTCCCAGGCTGTGAGCTCCTGGGCTATCTGCTGTTTACTTCTGGTTCACACTGATTGTAGCAGGAGGGTGGGAATGCAGCCAAGGGGAATGATGACAGTACCCACGGGTTGGCAAGCGTTCTATTTTTATTTATGTGGCTGCTTTATATTTAGCAGCTGTGGAAGGTAAAGGTCATTTTTGTGCTGTCGTCTCATAGCACGTACACATAGGACTCCACAAAGGAGATAGTGGCTTACCTTCCACGCGAGTGCCCAGGATGGCGAGAAACCAATAGCCCTTCAATGCCAAGGACCAGCAAGGTCTTGATGACTAGAATTGGAATGAACTGTGGACTAGGAGTCAGGGACCCAGGTTCTAGATCCAGCTGCTTTTCAGTGTTCTCTTGGGCGATTTGTGCCCCTTATCTGAAGTTTCTCGGCCATTGCTGATTTTTTAAGGACTTCTCTTGTACTCTGGACAAGCCAGATTACTATCGTGACTAAGGCTAGGCCTTCGTTTCCTCCTCTGTACAATGGGAAAGAATAATCGTACCCAACTACTAGAGTTGTTGCAAAGTTTACAAGTGTTATTTGTAAAAGCCCTAAAACGGCGTCTGGCATTTAGCAAGCTCTCAGGAGACAGTCAATGCCATGGTTGTGTTTATAATTACATTTCCCTCAAAAGGTACCACGACTGGGGTCATATAAGGTCTTGCTCACTTGAAGTTTGAGGGTTGGGTGGATTCCCTTCTATTATGGAATCCTCTTGAGATAAGATGTAAACAACTAGAAAATTGTGGCAGTCCCCTGAATCCTGGTGCAGATCTGGAAGCGGGGCGGGCTGGGAGACACCACACTGGCATAATGGCAGCCACACTAATACCCCAGCAGTCAGCTGGCTACATGCGTACTGTACCATTTAAGTCCAGAGGACAGTGAGGACTCAGGGTTGAGATCCTAACGAGTTATGCCAGGGCTTCTTGGTCTTACTATGTGCTGTATAAATCTTACTTACACTGTGTGTTCTTTTATCACAGAACAGCAAAAACGACTCAGTAGCCTTTCAGGTAGGTAAGAAATATTTATTTATGTGTTAACTCTATTCCTGTTGAAATTGTCTTCCGGTCACCGCCCGATGTTCAATCAGCAATATCTTCCGAGGTCCTCTGATGTCTTGGGAGACTCTTTGTTGCTGGACTACCAAGATGATGAAAATAGGCATAGTTCCTGCCTCCCTGGAGCTTGCAGGGTGGTGGACAGACCAGACCAGTGAGCCACACTAATAAACATGTCCCATGGAACTGTGATAAGAGCCTTGATGGGTAAGAACAGGATGTTCTGGGTTAAAAAGAACCAGGAGTCCAGCTTTAGATACAGTGTTCATGGCAGGCCTCTCTGAAGAGGTCATCTTTCCTCTGCTTCTGTCTCCCTTCTGGGATGTGAGGAGTCAGGGGTTAGGAGATGAGGGCAAGTTCTCTCCTTTTTGGGTGGCAAGCCCAAATGCCAGTAGATGCCCGTGGGGTGGTGGGTCCAGGTGAGAACCTTTAGACCAGCAGTGCCCAGAAGACAGTGTGAGAAAACTGCTTCTTGAACTTGAGCTGGCATACAGAAATTCCTGGAGAGTTTGTCAAAACTCAGATTCCTGGGCCATCCCCCTAGAGATTAGGATTTAATGGGTATGGGTAAGAATTTGCATTTCTTTTTCTTTCCTTTCCTTTTCTTTCTCTTTTTTTTTTTTTTTTTTTTTTTTTTTTTTTTTTTGGTGGATACAGGGTCTTGCTCTCTCACCCAGGCTGTAGTGCAGTGGCACAGTCATAGCTTACTGCAGTCTTGAACTCCTGGGCTCGTGTGATCCTCCTACCTCAGCCTCCTGAGTAGCTGGGACTACAGGTGTGCTCCACCATGCCAAGCTAGTTTTTTTAAAGTATTTTTTTTTAGTAGAACTGGAGTCTCACTATGTTGCCAAGGTTGGTCTCAAATCCTGACCTTAAGCAATCCTCCCCCCCCTCAGCCTCCTAAAGTTCTGGGATTACAGGCACCAGCTACTGTGCCTGGGCAAGAGAATGTGCATTTCTGCCCAGCTCCCTGGTGATGCCAGTGCTGCCCTCTGTGCTGACCACACTTGAGTGTGGCAGGTGGCAAGAGTTGATGGTGGGGAGTGACTGCAAATATAATCAGACATATACAAATATAATTAGCTCACCCCTGATAAAGTGTGGAGGATTGGGGCCATGTCAGAGAGGGGAGGGAACCCAGGAAGGCGAATGTGTAGCTATTTCCTTGTGGCTTCCTGTAGCCATTCTGCTTTGAATCCTGGGTCTGGTGCTGCCTCATGCAGGTTATCTAATGTCTCTGGGCTTCCATTTTCTTACTATCAAGTGAGGAAAGCAGCAGTGCCTCCCAGGTTGTATGACGATCAAACGAGATTCTGCTCATTAACAGCTCAGCCCTGAGCTGCTGCTTAATAGATGTGTGGCTTAATAGATGTGCGTTCCTGTTACCAGGCGGCACTCTGTGGATTCACTTACCCTTGTATTCAGGGCCTTCTTTGTATCCTGCACTGCCCCGGACTCTGAGGCTATATCGGGGAACTGTGCTGCCCTTGAGCTGCTAATAGTGTGGTGTAACTTTTCTTTGTTAATGGACTCTTTGAGAGAAACTATTGAAGGCAATAGATTGATTCTCAAAAAAAAAAAAAAAAAAAAAAAAAA